>NC_070635.1:5569880-5699880 GCF_947347685.1 Pleuronectes platessa
GAGATTGGTTTGTTTCCAAAAGTCGAGACTGAAATTTGAACCTCAGCTCCTTGAACATATTTAACTAAATAACAAACTAAGCTGCTTCATCGACCCAGTGAGGTTTAATCCATAACTGTAGCTTTCAAGACACATTCAGTTTAGTTTAGTTGTGATATGTTGTTGCTGTGATGAGATGTAAATGCCACTGCTGTGTGCAGAGTGACTTTTCGAAATCTGGGAATTATTTGTTGATTCTAAACTATTCTCATTCAGGATTTATTAAGCACGTAGAACCACAACACATGGATGGATTATCTGTTCTTTTCACAAATAAATTGGGGATCTCACGATTTAGTCGGCAACATCAGCTCAGCCACACTCTCTAATAGACAGATAGATAGATGGATACTTTATTAATCCCGTGGGAAATTTAGGTCATCCAGTAGCTTATACGCTTAACCGACATACATTTATAAAACACGTTATAGGTAGAACATTGGTAGAACATTGCAGATACAGGTGCATGAATGGGTCTGACCCTATGCTACAGAATGCAATGATGTGCTTATGTCTAGTATAAAAGGGTTATTGTGCTGCTGGAGTGGAGTATTACAAAAAAAATCTATATAAATATAAAAACAACAAAATATATATATAAATATATAAGAATATGAAGTGGTAAAAGGTAAAAGTCTGTGCATGGGGCTAGTATAGCCAGTAAAGGGATGTTATAATAGGATGTGGGGGGGTGGCAGAGAGGGGATGTTATAATTGACAGCTTATCAAGGGGGGTGATTTTAGTTTAAAGGGGATGGCCTCTCCATTTATCCCCCTGGAAATCACCTGCTGGTTGAACCCAGCAACCGCCATTACTGAGGAGAGTAAAATATTTCCCTCAGTTTGTTCAGTGTCTTGCGGCGTTGAACTGAGGCTGCAGGATTCACACGTTGCTTCTCGTCTTCCACTCACTCACAAGGGTTTTTGCTCCTCGTTCAATGCAGGCGCATTCACAGCTCGAGTCCCTCCTCACAGCCGCCTCCATTAAGGCAGAGGTGAGCCGGCGGGCGTCTTCACCTCCGCTCCGTTTGTGAAACAACACACGAATGGAACATTGCGTGAGCCCCACTTGTTTTCAGGGCTGACATAATTTGTCGCCCGATGAGCACAACATATGGAAATGTTCCCGACTGCTCCGTGTGTCTGTGTTAACGGATATTTAAGTACAAGCTTGTTGATTTAAGTTTAGTTGAATGATTACAACGACGTTTTTTTTTGTTTTTTATGTAAATTCAGGCACAGATGGACCAGGATGCTGCAAAAGGCTTTCTGTGCATGAGAAAACACAAAGTGCTCCGATAGCGAGATGAGTCTTTCCTTTTTTTAATGACACGTCGAGAGACAAAAGTTGAAAGGCAAAGTTTAAAACCCCGTTAAAAGCCGAGGATTAAAGAAACCACGAAGGACCCAAACTTTAGTTTTCAAATTGGATTCATTACACAAGACCTTCGTTTGTCAGCATATCACGGATTGGAGAGTAAAACAGGCCAAAAAAGGACCAAAGAGCAAAAGCTTTAATTAGCCCACAAGTAGATGTTTGAGCTGCGACAAAGCAATGAAAGCTAATGAAAGTGAAAAACAGGTTCTTTAATTAATTCCTCTAAATCATGTTTTCTCTCTTAAAAGAATTAAGTATTCTCATGTAGGTCTAGGTGGCAATTCTAAGTTAATTTATAATGAAAGGCTTTGATTATACTTTGACTTTGAACGTGCAATAAAAACAGTTTGGGGGGGGGGGCACACTGGATAAATCGTAGGGCCAGCAGACACAAGGTACAACCAGCACTCGATTAACTCATTATTCAATATCCAGCTAGTCACTGCAGCTTCAACGCTCGGAGCTTCAAGTCGCACCTTTTAGGTTTTGAATTTCTCTCACATGCTCTGGACCAATCAGGTTTAGCAGGTAAGTGGGAACAAGAAGAGACAAGCTATTACCAGTGTTGTTGAGTCCGAACAGTAAGGGGCAGGAGATGGCGAACGAGAGGAACCACACCACAGAGATCATCACCGCCACCCTGCGCCTGGAGCTGTATCTGGTGTAGTAGAGCAGCGGCATGGCCACCGCTGTGTACCTGCAGCCGCAAAACACACACACACACAATGAGGAGGATGAAACACACGCAGACAGCACATCAGCATTCCTCCCCCACACACTCTGGGCCCCTTGTGTTTGAACACACACTTCAATATGCAGCAGACACACACCTTCAGACTTCAGGATCTCGCTGTCATGTTGGGACATATTTTAAAAGAAACCTCTCCAACGCTTGACTCGCAGCTCAGACAAACAAATTCCCAGTTCACCTTCAGAGAGACGAGAGCTGTCACCGCCGGTTCCACAGCCTCAAGGACACGGAACATATAACTGTCAGCGAGTCACAACCAATTAGAGCCGTCTGTGTGAGCAGTCTTCTTCAGGGACACGCTGAAATCCCGACCGCGAGCGGCGGGTCACCGACAAAACACAGCTACCCGAGTTACACCAAATAATAGGTACAACATTTGGGTTTTAACAGGTTAAATTGGAGCGTCTGGCATCAGAACTGGGAACATGCAGTGCAGAGATGGTGTAATTTAATTCATTTTGTAGGATTCTGACGAGAAAGCCTCTCAGGAACAGGGACTGAGCAAGATAATGAATATGCTCACAAACCTTTGCTGGCATTAAAAAGAGAGGTATCATCATAATGCTCAGAGAGGACAAAGGGAGACTGTTTCATCATTTTACTTAAATTGAGTTTGATACACTGATAATGAAGAATTCTGCAAATCTTAACAAAGAAGAAAATGTGCAGGTTTGGTTTTCCTTGACACACATAAACCAAAACAGCATTAGGCCATGCTAGCAGCTCCAGGAGGGAATATTTACGGAGCTTTGAGCTAAACGCTAATAATACAAACGGGTTAAAAGGTGAAATGTTTACAGCACATGGAACAAGGATTTGTGTAAGCCAATTAAGAAAGGTATTTGACTCTTTTCTAGTCCGGGAGTTTTACTTCACAACTGTGGCAGAATCTCTTTCTCCTCACTGTCTTACTTGTCTTGTTCCATCTCGCACGATAACAAGGAAAATCGCTGTAGTACAGAAAAGTTCATGGCAATCGAGGCGCCCAACGCCCGGAAGTTCAATGCTTTTCATAACATTGTGCAGAAATAAAAAGGAGGAATAAGAAGACAGCAAGCAGTTCACCAATGTGTCACTGCCAATCACAGCCTGAGTCGATAAGAACCTGTGTTTGCTGTGGAGTCAATTGACCCGGGGCCTACATGCTGATTGTGTCCATTGTCATTGCAAACAGAAGCCAGCGGTTGAAGGGGCTGATAAACTGTGTTGGACGAACAGAACTCGTATTCAAATGATGACATTAAATGAAAGGTCAGGAGATTAATACAATTATTAATTAAACAGTAATTACATAAAATATGATGTTGTATTGGGGTTGGTGCTAATTTATCCTGTTAATTTCTATCTAGAATGTGCATGAAGAGAACAATTACCCTCAAATTAAAGTTGTGACCTTGAAATGTCACAGCTTTGTCTGTGCCCTTAGTTATCGCACCGCAATACCAAAGTGGTGCAGCCTCGTTGTGTCAGAGGAATCAGGACGTGGCCGCAGATGGCCTGCCCGCTGGGCGTCAGGTGATGTCCCCTCGAATCGGTGAAGAGGGCGTCAGTTCAAACTGCAAATCATCAAACATATTCTCCTTGATCTACGAACTGAGTGAACACTAACGACTGTAGAGGACATCGCAAGCGGCACGGTGGAAACCTGGCGTCACCTGCTGGTCTCTGTCCTGCGGCTCCGACAGCGAGGTGATGGAGGTGATGGAGGTGATGGATGCAGCTCGGAAGTTTTTTTTTACGTGCCCGTGTGAGAGTGCATGTGTGTGAATGCAGACCAGACACATGTGTGTGGCCTGCTCTTTGTTTAGCACAGCATGCACCAATAACTATGGAGGTTAGAGGAGATTCCATAAAACAATCTCTTCTTAATTCTGGATAAATAAATGGCCATAAAGATGATTTATTGCCTCCATCGAGGAGTTTTTGTTTGTTTGTTTGTATGTTAGCAAGATTACTGTACATAAAAACTACTCCAATGATTTCCCTGTACATCTATGGGGGGGGGGGGGTCTTGACACAAGTAATAATCCATCAAATGTTGGGGCAGCTTCATTTTCTTTAACATTGTGAGGTATAGTATTTTGACGTTTTCCCCAATTTCCCAGAGGATCTGCAAAAATAAAATCAGGCATGTTTATGAGTGTGGCGCTGCTCGATTGAATTCAGGCGGACTGTTGGGTCCGTGTGGAGGTCTGAGCTCTGCAGAGTGTCAGCCTAGTTATTAATGAATATCACACGTCGAGGAAAGTGAAACGCACCCAGCAAAGGCTCCGTGTCGAGAGTGAAGAGGAGGGAACCCACCTGTCGATGCTGATGGCGCAGAGGTTCAGGATACTGGCCGTGCACATCATGACGTCCAGGGTGAGCAGGATGTCACAGTGGATGAGGCTGAAGTGCCACTCTCCCACCACCTGTAATCAAACACAGATTCCCTTTCAACCTGTTGGACTTTCATTTCTTCTTAATTTTCTACATTTTAACCCAATTTCAAGTGTTAATGAAGAAGGTGATTATTAACAATACTGGATCAGTCATTGGTTTAAACATAGTTCCCTTGATGGAGCATAGTCAATCTTTAGTGTAGCCACAAAGAAATTAAATTAAATTTCATTTAGATTTCATTTCAAATCAAATCAAATGAAAATATGGGTTTGTTGTTACACTATGAAGTCTTGAACGCACAAATTAGCATTTGATCCTCTAATATGGTCTGTGAGATGTGATTTGTCAGTTATCGTATTACCATGAATACGTGATGTATCTAAAGGTCTAATTAAACCTAATTGTTAATGTTTAATCAATCAATTAATTAAAGAGAATAATTAGCAATCTTTTTAACAAATCATTATCTAACTAAATGTTTTGTTGCGCATGAATGCCAAATATTTGTTCATGACACTGGAAATCTGCTGTTTTATTTCGTCTTATGAGGCTTATTGTGAAAATTAAATGCAAACACACACACACACACACACACACACACACACACACACACACACACACACACACACACACACACACACACACACACACACACACACACACACACACACACACACACACACACACACACACACACAAACAAACAATCACACACCTCCAGGTAGACGCCCCACGGCATGACCATCGTGGCCAGCAGCAGGTCGGACACAGCCAGTGAGACGATGAGGTAGTTGGTGGTGGTCTGCAGAGCCCGCTCCCGGGACACGGCCACGCACACCAGCACGTTGCCGAACACCACGCAGAAGATGAGGAGCACCAGCAGCACCGCGTAGAAGTTGTACGGGGGAGAGGAGGCCGACTCGGGGCTGGTGCAGTTGGAGGAGGTCAGCGGGGAGGAGGTGGGGAAGTCCGCGGGGTCGTGGGTGACAAAGACGGAGAAGTTGTGCTCCGAGAAGGAGGGAGGGAAGGAGGGAGGGAAGGAGGGAGGGAAGGAGGGAGGGAAGGTCTCTTCTGACTCATTGTGGAAAGTCATCGTCTGGCTCCGGTGGACATGATCAGGGGAGAAGAAGAGGAAGAGGAAGATAAGGACCCTGGGACCCTTCGCTGCCCACCGTGCACTTAGTCTCACAATAGATCCGCCAAAGATGGAAGAGCCTGACAACAGAGGACAATGAAAGGGAAACAGGTTATTGAGGCACCGCGGCTGGAACTCTGTCTTTATGAAACCATTCCACAGGACGCCATGACACATTGATACAAACAGTGCAACAGCCGACCCGTAAAGCCACAGGTGTCCCGTCATTGTCCCTCCATCATTTCTCAAACACCAACAGGGTGAAGATATAAGATCTCGTTGAACTCGACGGGTTCTTTTTGGCCTCAGAAGTCGACTGAACTCAGAGTTAAGGAGGAAGAAACTTCTGTTGTACAAATAAAACAAGTTTAAACGGTGGAATTGAAACCTAACAGCTTGTTTTCAGGAGGAGTTTGACCTCAGAGTGTTTCCCCTCAGATTCTGAATCTAACTCGCTGCTTCTGAACGTTCTGAGTGTCACTGGATGTTTTCATGGATAAATCGGATTATTATTCACAGCAGATATTTTCATCTGTCCATTGTTCACATCACTGAGTACTTGTAAACAGTTTTCAGGGTTAGGGTCTAGTTTTGTTGACAACACAAAGAGCTTCACACATCATTCATTCATTCATTCACAGAATGATGGAGCGGCCGTCGGGGGTTAATTGAGGTTCAGTGTTTGCACCGAGGACACTCAAAAACATCATAATCTAAACTTTAACCTGTGTAATTCTGTTCTTTTTATTTATTAATTTATAACAAGTCCACTGATTCTTTTACAGTTACAGATTATTATCCACATTGTATTTGTCCCAGGACATGTCTGGATTACATCTTTTTAATATTTTAACTTTAAAAATCCTGTTTTCGACCTGTGTTCGCATGTTCCTGCATATTTTTTTTTATATTATTTTTTTTTTTTTTGACTTGTTACCACCAGAGAAGGTCGATCAGCAGAGTAGAGCCGACAGCGTGGGCGGATAAAGCAACACGGAGAAAAACTCCACTCCGAAGAGACGAGTGGTTAAATATTCCAAAAGCTGCTTTGACCTGCGTTTTTCCATTCGTCTTTTTCGCTGTGATCTCCATGTATTTATTATTCATTGCTGTTTGGAAGACTGATCCGGCGGGGAACATTAAAGCTCGACTCTGATTTTAACCTGCAGTTCATATGAGGCCGTTTCTGGTGAGTTACTGGTTTCATTCAGTTTAAACATGCAGTGGGAGCTGAGGACACAGTCGCTCTCCTGACCAGTGGACGGTGCAGCTGTGTATACGAACCGCACTTGACAGGGTAGAAGTGAGAGAGACAGAGGCTGACGTGAATGATGATGTGAACGTGTGAGAGAAGCATCAACATCATTTATTCATTCAGAGACAGATTGTGTGATTAATTTAAGGGATTTTTTTTTTAAACTGTCGACATACGTTTGCAGTTTAAAAAAGTCGAAAGCTAAAACCAACAGATGACTCTGTTCAGATCTGGTGTTCACATCAGTCCTGAGTGATAGATCGTATAGACTGTAACTAAAGATGGACACGTCTTCACTTCCTCCCACTTTCCAGGAAGGAAGCCAAAAAATTTCTCGAATGATACAAACGCTGCCATTTTGTGCTGATGATGTCATTTGGAGCCAGAGTTATTTAACAATCACGGGTCAGTGGCAGCTGTCAATCATGACGTTTCATAATTAATAACTAAAGCTCCTAAGTTAGGGGAAGCCAAAGGATCTCAATTGCCTCCCTAGTGGCTGGCTGAAGAATAGGCCATAAATCCCACCTCCCCCATGTAAGCAGATGGGACATGGTCCAAACTAAAAAGTCGAAATGCTCCTTTTTGCACCCCGCATTCTGAGGGTTCCGAGTTCAATCCGTGCAGGTAGAAAACCAGTTTCATTCTCCCCCCACAAGCAAAACACAATTCAGTTCATTCCAGGGAAATCAAGGCCACCTCAACACCTCATGAGAGGCGGTTCCAGGTTGTACCAGTCACGGTAGCGTCGCTGGTGAAGTTGGTTCAGTTGGGGAATCGAGCGTCGGCCCTTTAACTCCACCAGGGACTGCAGCTCCAGGATGAACTCCCCAGGTGATAAACAATCCACCAGATGATTTCCTGCTGACTCAAGGCTTCTGCTCCGGAACGATACGATGACTTTACGACGTAATCTTGCAAAACAGAAGATCCTCTCCGACTGTAGTCTGGGGTTGTGATTGGATTATTGACTGCTTGTGGGTGTGACTCTGGAAAACACGGATCAATTACCTCTCTGATAGGTGGGCGGAGACGTGGTCCGACAACGGTCGCTACAATAATCAATATCGATGATCGTGGTTGATTAGGTCATTATCATGACAGGCCTCATCCAGACAGACGTCAATATCCGGTCTGATCAGAGCCTGCGATCACACAGAGTGAAGACATGTGTTGGACGTCTGCAGCATTTGCACATTTTCCACCGTTAGTCGGAGACAGTAACTAGGAGAAAACCAGACTGGATGAAAAAGCCTAATGTAAGAATCCATCGTTTTCAATCGATCTTCATTTCAACCACCGGCTGCTGAACGACTCTGTGTATCAGAGCGGAGACATGAGGAGAATACCTGAGATCTGTTCTTCCTCCCACACACTCACTCTAACAACCAGGCTGTTTAATAGCACACAAAAAAGAAAACAGCAACTAAAGGTTGAGACAGAGCTGACTGGCAGTTTGTCTCCTGTCAGTCAAGGTCCTGAATGCTTTCAGGCAGACCTCAGCACCGCCCACCTGCCCCGCCCACCTGCCCCGCCCACCTGCCCCGCCCACACACCACCATGTGTCTCCTGGCAGTACAACATACCCTGACCCACGAGTCGAGCAGCAAATCAACACGTACCTAAGATGAGCTGAGCCCTGAAGAATCAATAACCCCACCTCGCCCCGTTGATCCAACACCACAGCACCTGATAGAAGATATTATCCTTTGTGGCACAAACATTGATTCCACACAGTTAGATATTGATTCCAGTCAGAGGACGAGTTGAATACGAAAAACATCGTTGCTGTGGTCGAGGTCGGGCTACTGTCGGGGGCAGGTGTGCGGGAGCGAAGGGCCGGTGTTGAAATGGAGAAGTTCCTTTCAAGCCGCCGGGGGGGCGTGGACGTCTGCTTGTGGATTAAAATGATGTTCTTGGACCAGGAGGTTTCATGGATTTCACCTTTCAGACCTTCTCCCTCAAATCCCTGCTTGTGCTTCGATTTGCTCAAACTACGCCGCTTGCACTCTGACACTGATAATCTGGACAATTCAATGGAGTTGGTACAGGTTATGAAATCAGTGTGTAACACAGGTAACAACAACTGCTGCAGCAACCAGGGTTATTGCAACAGGGCAGGCAAAGGAAGACATCGCTTGAAGCATCTCTTTTCTGCACTAAAGTTCTTTTTAAATTGGCAGCTTTACAAAAACAACTCAATTCACATTTACTGAAAAACTAAAGATTCTCTTTCTTTCTTCTTCATCTTTCATCGGAAAATCACTGCAGTCACGCTGAGAAAAAGTTTTTTCGTTTGTCCAATCCATCGCATGTCTGCAGCGCATCCTCTGAAAGACTAACTTTAGTTGAAGGAGAAATAAACAGAATCAACTAATTCAGTCCTGGATCATTGATCATTGACCGTAACCACTTCCAGTCCATTTACCTGCTTGTCCTGTTGTCTTCTACAAATGTTTAGCATCAGTCGAATAGAAGCTTAGCGCCACCTGCTGTTTATCTCAATGATTAACTCCTAATGTTTGCATATAAACAGTCTCTGAACCCATCGACTATTGTCTGACAAGGAATTAACCTCTGAGGGCAAGAACCAATACTCCAGTGTGGACAGCGAATTTCCAACCGAGACTAATCAAATGTATCTCCACACAAAACACAAACCGTGATACTTTTTGTGTTTTAGGTTGAGACGACTTCTCGATGTAATATTTATGACTGCAGATAAAATTAAAAATTAAATAGCCACTGCATCTCTGTCAATGGTCTCAGCCTCTCCACACTGAACAAGGCAACCAGAGCCGAATCCAACACAATTGGTCTATGCTGGTTAAACTGGAAATGGAAACCAGGAGGATTCAAGCCCCAAAATCATGTCAGAGGCGACTGATCAGAAACCGCTTCGTCAAAAAAACACTTAAAACTTCATCTGAACGAGAATTCACCTGCATATAATGATTCTAATAAGAGTTTGATTAAAAATCACAAAATCCATCAGTCAAATAATACAACAAACACTTTTCGACAGCAGCTGCGATGCTAGAAAAACTTATTTTCTGAACGCAAACCACAGAGATAATTATCAGTGGAGGGAAAGTGTGAGCAGATCGAAAGGTGAGATCACTGAGAGATTTCAGTAATAAATCATTAAAGCTGTTTGGCTCTGACTGACACTTTTTAAGAGGAATGCAACATGAACGAGGAGCAATGATCCCTGCTCCCGAGAAAACAACTCAATTTCACACATGGCCACTGACGCAAAGCTGCACGCGCGTCTTAAAGTGTGGACCTGCACAAGTTTCTGCAGCTGCACCTCATTTACTAAGTTGTGTTTCTTCAGGTCAGATTCTTGTACACTAGCATCACTGTGGGGGGGACGCAGGAAGAGAAAAGGAGGTGAACAGTCAGAAAAAAAGCAGCTGGATTGGAAAACTTGTCCGATTGCTAACGATGACGTATTGAGCTGATTAATGAAGATCGGTTTCCTTTACTTACATTTCCCAAGCAGAACTGACATCTCGTTAAAAACCTAATTGTTTCATCACAGTTGAGAAAAAGAAAAAAAGAAAAAGAGACATCCAATTTATTAGTATTAAATCTGCGAGTTTGAGCTCATCTGTCGAGGCCTCAGGAAACTGTGGTGTCAGAGCAACAGGCCAAACAAGCTGGGGAAACAGCCCAGATGTTCATCAAGCTGTTCTGAGGCTCGTTATAGCTTCACTTTACTTTGTACAGATGCATTATGGGAACTTCAAAGTCAGATTTAAGCCTGAGCCACAACATCACTCGGGGCGAGAAGGAAAACTGGGCTGCAAAGTAAAGGCATCGATTTAATATTCAGAATAAACCAGCAGATAAGTTTAGAGATAACAAGGTGTAAGACCAAAGCCTGTGTATAAAGATGGATGACATAAAAGAAGCCAAAAACGTGTCGGTGGCCCCCTGGTGGCTGGCTGCAGCATAGCTCATTAACCCTGCCTCCTTCATGTTATTGGATTGGAAAAATGGACAAAACTAAAAAGTCTAAATACCCGTCAAACCAGAATTGCACTCAATAGAGGTGTCCCTTCATGAAATCACACTTAAATTCACTAGATCCAGATTTGATTTGATTAATATCAGTCCCCTAAACATGCCTGATCATTTTCATCGGGGTCTGTGAATTATTCTCTGAGAAATCAACTGAAATGTGGAAGAATATTTGGCAACGATAAAGAAATTCCAAATCTCCTGCTTTATATCAAAAAAATAAACAAACTAAAAAAACATAACGTCCTTAGCAGAGGAAATACATTCTTCTCAAAGTATATATATATATATATATATATAAATAAATCTTTTTTTAAAGATATCTCATTATACAAATATCCTTCTATGCTGTTAATATTTAGTATTATACCAGTCGACTTCTACGCTTGATGTCATGTGAGGGAACATGAGTTTACCAGCCGTCTCTAGTCATGCTTGCTCTTTACATTATCGACCTCTGTCCTCAAACAGAGACTCAATTAGCTTTACATTATCTGCACCAGCAGCTGCCCCGTGGCTGTGCCTCTGGTCCATCATTTGTTTTTCTGTCCCACACATGCAGGTGAAACACAACCTGAAACACATCGTCTTTGCTGGGAAACCATTTCGCCATGTTCATATTTTGTGCTGCTGGATCTAAGTGCACATAACAAAAGGATGACGGGACAGCACTACCTCATTTTCACTGCAGGAGACAAGCTTGTATTTTCTTTTTCATTACATTGGTTTCCAGTTGTGTTCTTATAAACTGACCTCACTCCTTCAATCTCGAGTTGTCTGATGGCCTTTCTGTCCTTAATCTCCCTTTAATAACATCCACCAGCCGACGTCAGGCCGTCCCCCGTCTCCTATCTCCATCTCCTCTTGTCTAATCTCCTGTTCCTCCTCTGCAGCTCCTCTCTGGAGACACTTGACAAGTCTATTACTTTCTGTGGCCTCGTATGCCCAATGCCAGAGAAAGAAAAAAAAAACAACAACACAAAAGGACTCCTTCATATTTTGCCCCAGCCGTGCTGAAGCCATACGACACAATGTGCGATAAATATTCCATCCCTTCCACTGAGACACGGGACCGAGTCACAGCCAGTGGGACTGATGCAGCCGTTCAGCTGCAGGATAATGAACCCAGCCGGGATCGGGACTAAACACATTCACTGTTGTCACTCCGCTGCCCTCGGTCGCTCCCACAGCTCCTCGGGCTCCTTTGTCCGCTGATATTTTAACGAGCAGTCGTGCAGTAACTCCAGCAGACAAATGGAATTGCAGGACAGTGAATTTAAGCCATAAAACACAGGATCATTCACAAAAGAAGCTTTTTTAGAGCAACAACATATGTGGTTTTGTTTGTTCACTTTTCAAGAGGAAAAAACCCCAACAAGGATTTGGATGAGAAGCAGCTGTTCACACATGAGTCTGTGCTGCTTTCAAAACTCCATATTCCTCGTATACAGTCAATCAGCTGCCCACACGCAGCCTTGGCACCAATTATGATGGAGTGAGAGGAAAGAGGGAGAGCAAAGGTCATGCCCTTCACATCGTGACAGACAGGGGAGGCCAGATGAAGAGGATTTTGACTATGTGCCTCTTTCTGGTAACGATCAAGTGAAAAAATATTGAGACAGACGATAATCAATAAAACATCAGCTCTCCCGCCAAAGAGGTGAAATGAGCCAGAGAGGAAAACAAAAGATGCTGTTGCTGGATTTCGACCCTTTCATGTGACATCCTGCTGGATCTGTTCACTACAGGGATTAACCTCAGCACAGAGTCACACGAGGAGACCTCAACCCGGAGGCGATTCCACCAACCGACATCTTTTATTCAAGAAGCAATTTCACATCGACTCCCATCTTTTATTTAAGAACACTAGCAAGCTGCTGTTTGGAAGTCAGCTCCGAGTGATGTGTGCACGTGGAAATTACAGGAGGACTAACAAAGAGGCAAGATAACAGCAGGATGAGGAAACTGTTATCACAGCTGGCTGCCACTTACACATCTAACCAAATGTCTCGCTGCTAAATAAGCTCACCTGACTAGATCTGACGCTTCGGAAACTGTTTCCTCAGACTGAGATTCTTCACTTTTGTGAAAATGCGTCAACACGATGCTGCTTTGCCACCGGAGAGCATCGCAAAGATAACTTCATAAAAGGTAAATCTATCTGTTTCTGGATTCCAAATGATTCGATCACATTGAGGCGTCGTCATGTTGGAAAAAACATGTAATGCACATTAAATAAAAACAAAAACAACACAGCAAAACCCTTCAAAGAGTCGTGTGTGGATGTTTGGATGTTTGTGCAGAAGGGAAAAACATCCACACAAGACCAGGGTGAAGAATGAAATCCAAACTTCCATGGGACTCAAAGTGGAGATCTAATAAACATTAGTCAGTGGGTTCTTTAAGGAATTGCAAAAATAAACATTTATATTATACCCCTGCTTTCTAGTGTAAGGTAGATTCACGCTGAAGCAACATGGACATAATCTGTAATTAGAGCTTTAATAATAAAACCCATACACACGATTTTAATCTTGACCCTAATAACTCTTTTTAAAAGCTGCCATTTGAGAATCCAATTCACACGATTTGCGTTTTGGATTCATATGCACATTTTGCCCTGAGGAAAGTAAAATAAAACACTTACTACAGCAGCAAAAAGTCGAATGCACGCGTGTGGAGTCTGATCTAAATAGACAAGAGGCTGAGATGTAGAAATAAAAGTGGATGTTTTTTCTTCAAAGCGTTTGAATCCTCACCCTGGGTTACCCCCCCCCTGCAGGGCTGCTCACTCAGGTCCGCTCTCCTCGCAGCATCACCGGGCTGCCGGGCTGCAGCATCCCGCCGAACGTCCCTCCGAGATCCCAGGCAACAGATAACACATGGTCCGTGTACACACACACACAAATACACACACACACATACACACACAAAAGTCTGATCACACACAGAGCATCATCGAGGCTCCGCTCCTCCGTCACATAGTTCACCTCCTCTCCCGCGGACCGAGCCCGGGTCAGTGCGCCGGGAGTCAGACAGTGTTAGAGGAGGATGGGAACAGCTGGAGGTGAGGAGGAGCAGGAGGAGGAGGAGGAGGAGGAGGTGGAGGGAGGTGAGAGGAGGATAGGTGTGCAGGAAGAAGTGAAGATGGGAGGAGGAGTGAGGAGGAGGAGGGGAGAGGAAGAGAAGAGAGGAGAGGAGAGGAGGAGGAGAGGAGGATAGGTGTGTAGGAAGAAGTGAAGATGGGAGGAGGAGGAGTGAGGAGGAGGAGGGGGGGGGGGGGAGTAAGAGGAGAGGTGGAGTTTTACGCTTATTTTACGCACAAAACTTGGCAAGTCAGCTGTTGGTGCAGCGGCAAAATACTCTACCGCTATTGGCTGAGGTTGATATTGGGGGCGGGACTAGTATACCTAGCCTGTACTATACACCTACACTAAATGGTGTAGCCCAGTAAAGACATACTATACATACTACTACATCCTATCATACTTTGAGGTATATTAAAGATACAACTTATTATAGATACTTACTACATAGTCTACAATAGTATAATATTACATATACAACACTATACAGAGCATCATACCTAAAGATAAATTATAAAAGGCCTATATATATTAGTATTTTACTATGCCTTAACCCATACAGCACTATACAGAGTATGATATATTTTTATATCTTTAGATATACTTATGATAAATTATACTAAATATAGGCTGGTACATGGATGTAAAGATGGATGACATGGCAGCTTCCCAGAAGTGAAGCCAAAGCATCTCAGTTTCCACTTCTGAGGAAAAAGCTTTTGATAGTTGATGAAAATTTTAAAACTCGTGTCTGTCGTTCAAAATAAAAAAAAGCTGCAGCCAACAACCGGTTGAGAGCAGAACAACATGGGAGAGAGAGGAGGTGAAAGAGGGCGAGCTGAATCCTGAATCTGCTCCGAGCTCGACACGCAGCTCGTGAACCAGAGAGGAATTGTCAATTTAAACAAGATACCGTGTGTGATTCAGGGAGCTTCCTTCTGATTGGCTGCTTTTGGACAGAACCAGGATGTTTAATGTTGAACGAATACATTTCACTCTTCATGCTGTTGATTGATGCAGAACTGTGGTTTGAGAACTTCCATCACATTAAGTGTGGATATAGCAATCCTTAAAAAAAAAAACACTATCTGCATCAGAACGCGCTTTGCATTGTTGTCTATATTGGTTTATATATCCATTAGCGTAAACACTCCAATCTTCAAACTGAGCCACATTCGTTCCAGTGGAGCAGATGTGCACTGATGGAATCCTTTCTTCTTTTTTTTTTTACATTGGACGTTACCTGCATGATAACGAGGATTAACAGAGAGTGAAGTGAAGCTGGGCTGGTTTGAGAAAGTTTTTTTGTCTTAAAATATAATGTAGATCTCTTTTCATCTCATTGGAATCCTTAAAAAAAAAATCCAGGCCTTCTCCCCCATCTCTCGTGAAGCGTCTCCCTCCAGTGTAATCAGCCCTCATGATTCTGTGTCCATCATCCACATTCCAGCTTTCTAATCCCCTTGACTGGAGAGCAGAGGACTGAGTGGCTGCAGGGCGCAGAGGAGGGGAAGTAAATTGGAGAGGGGAGAGAGGGCGAGAGATGAGAGAAGGAATGAAAAAGGGCGAAAGTGCCTCTCGAGCTGCAAACACGGAGACGAAGGCAGAGGAAGGGACGAGAGCAGCTGAGTGAAAGGACAGTTTGAAGAACTACGTCGAGTAGCACGGCTAATTAAAAACCTTTTTTATTTTTATTTGGACAAAATAATTAGGAAACAAAGAGAAAAGGAACCTTAACGAGTCTCTTTGGAAAAGTGAGCAAACCAAAGTTCAACATTTCCTCGTGAAGCCCTTTCAGGAAATCTCATATCCCTTGAGCGAGTCCATCTCTTGTAATATTTAACACAAATAAAACCAAATCACAAACAGGTTTAAAACTTTTAACCCAAACACACACACACACACACATGTAAATTCATCACACTAACACAGTTCCCCAGACTTCAATTTTTAGATCTGAAAAATGCTGCAACCTTGAATAACTGGCCCCCTTCAGCCTGGCCTCATAACAGTCTGCTCACTTACACAAGTCGGGGTCTTATCAGCGCCGCTGGCAGTCAGCACAGGGTGACAGCTCGTTTCCAGACAGAGCCGGAGGTGGCCGGGCGGCGGCACAGGACATTGCATTGTGGCCAGGCTACGTTAACAAACTTCAAATGAAGGTTTAACGATAAATCTAAACCCTAACCTACATTTAAATAGATAGTTTTTCTCCTAGCTTGTCCAAAAGGTGAAATTTTGTGTAAAGTGGACAAAGGCTGAGAAAATTCCATTTGAAGTAAAAAAAAAAAAGAAAAACACATCAATAATGAACAAGAATTAGCTTTTTCTAAATGGCGATGAAACTGAAAAAAAATAAAAAACAGTCTATGCCGCCCCCCCCCGCTGCTGCTTCATCACAACTGAAGTCTGAGTCCGCACAGCGACTTGTTCAGGGGACGACAGAGTACGGCTGATAGGGCAGCAGCTTCTGTCGTTCGTTGATGGAGTGGATCCAAGTAGGTTTGACAAAGTTCAGATTGCCGTTGTCCATCAGGGCCTGTGACGGAGGGGACAGAGACATGGACGGGTCATGAAGTGCTCTTGTTATATCACAGATACGCTCAAGCACCTCTAACGGCTGAAACACTATTTTAACCGATAACATAAAAAACAGATTCAAAAGCTACTTTATCCCATCACTGCTGCATTTTGACCGGGATGGCAAAAACAGTGATTCTCTTAATTTCTATTTTAATAATACCTTGAAAAGTTTGCAAGTGTTAACTGCGTCAAGGAAAACGGCTAAGATGCCTCCTTGCTTGGCTTTTTCTGCTTTTCCCCTCTGAGGATTCTTGAGGCGATTGTCATTTGTGCACTTGACTGAGCACTTAAAAAAAGTTCCCTGGAGCGATTAACTTCACTAAACCGTCTTGTTTGTAGAAGGGAATGATAAAAGCAAAACCCTCATTTACACAAATCCTCAAGCGTGAATTAGAAGTCCTTACATGACTTGCAAGGAAATACTGATGAAAGGCAAACAGTGGCAACAACTCACATCTTCAAAAGAGTCATGCCAGCCTTCACTGGTCACCACAAACTGCACCTTCTCCGTCATGTAGTCCTCGATCACTCTGCGGCACAGACAACGGGGATTTAATTACAGGCATTTAGCAATTTCTGCCACATTGTTTTTGAAGTTATTTCCAGAGGTCTCTCTCACCCATTGAAGGCCACGATGTATCGCAGCAGCAGACGTCGCTCGTTGTTAGGGAATTTACCGTAGAGGAAAAAGTGCTTTCCACTCAGGAAGTCTGGAAGAAACGATTGAAGAGGAAGTAGCAGAAGAGTTTAACTGAGGCGCACAGCACTTATGAGCGTAATTATTGGTGCCCTTTGGTGAAGGGGAGGAAGGCGCAAAGCTAGGATGAATAAATAAGAGAACACAGAAAGTGGTGTGTGTGGTGTTCCTCAGAGGCAAAAGAGATATCCAGTTATGTCTGTGTTTGCAGTGGGCCACGATGGAGGGGAGGACATTTTTCCTTCGACCGTGAACAGGCTCAGACGACAGGGACTGGGGGACACGAGGATAAGAACAAAGGGACACACCTGGCAGCTCAGGGATGGGATGATCCTGTTCAGCCTCAGCGTCTGTGTTTTCATCGGTCGAGCCCCCGTATGGATCCTCCTCCTTCACCGTCTTCACAGCGGCTGACGCTTTCTTCTTCTGTTTGTTCTCCTTCTCCACTCTTACACAAGGACAAAAAAGACAAAACTTGATCCAACTCTGTCTTTTATGCTCCATGTTGCCTGTCTCTGAAAAGAAGGAACCTCATTTGTCTCCTTCCCATTTTCTTGTCTGGACACTAGTTTTAATGGCCGTCACAGAAAACCCACAGCTCTACATTATAGAGCAGTTAAAAAGTTAAACTTCAAGTCGAGGGCGACACAATCTTCATTCCTGCCAACGTAAATGGTAATGGTAAATGGTTTTGTATTTATATAGCGCTTTTCTAGTCTTGATGATCACTCAAAGCGCTTTACAGTACAGTTCTACATAAACCCATCCACACACACATTCACACAGTGCATCTATTCGCAGCACTTAGTTATGCTATCGGGGGCCATTTGGGGTTCAGGATCTTTCCCAAGGACACTTCGGCATGCAGATGGGTCAGACTGGGGATCGAACTGCCGTCCTTCAGGTTGGAGGACGACCACTCTACCCCTCAGCCACAGCCGCACACTCAACTGGCTGCATTAGTCCACTGATGTGCAGGTGGCAGTAATGAGCCAAAAAATACAATAAGATGCACGTAAACAATGCAGGACATAAAATTGGATTTTCAAATGTTTTACGAGGAAATAAATTAGTTTTTGGTGATAAATGTAAACAACGTATTTACTGAGGATCAATAGACTTTCGGGCCATTTTGGGGCAGCGATGAATTCAGTGAGCACCACATCCACACATTTTCATTCACACAATCTATTGATCATTTTACTACTGGTGCATCGTGGGAGCGGATATGGAGTCAACGACCACACGGGATATAGACGAATAAACCGGTTCACCTCAAGACACACAGAGCAGTTTGGACATGATCGGTTGTGTTTACCTCTGCAGCTCGTCCTCCGTGTCCACGGCAGATTCGTCATCATCAACTCCTGTGAAACCAAGAGTTAATACGAGAGATTTTTAACAAGAAAACTGACACGTCATTTATTACAATAATAGAAAAGGCCAAGCTGAAAATAAAAAATTGTTTAAGCTTGAAAAGCTTCATGCATCCAAGATCAAATCTGCGGCTTGTGGTCAGCTTTTCAAACGGAAACAGATGGACAGGGTAATAATAATGTTATTTCCTGAGGAAAATATTAATTCACATAAAAAACACAAGGTTGTTTCCCAGTTCAAATTATGGTATTATTATTACTGCACTCTGTCCTTCATTTTTGAAACCAATTGAATCCAAAAATAAAATGTCAAACAATGCTGCTCATATGATCAAAATAATGTAACCTTGACATCATGTCCTCTATAAAATACTATTAACTCTCATTATGCAGAGCAAGCAGAGGTAAAGCAGAATATATTTTCATCAGCGGTTCAGACAATGTCACCTTGTTGGCAACAGTTTCCATTAGCACACAATCCTGGGTTGTTGCGGGGGGGAAACAGGAAGAGGCTCTAATTAAAACATCCTCTCCCTATATGTGCTCCGTGGGTCATTGTGTGTGTGTCCTCAGCGATGCAACCCCGCACTTTACTTCTGGCATCAAATTAACATAGAAATGAGAATCATGCACAAGTCCCTTCACAGTGATTACATCTTCCCTCCGTTCTTGTTTCTTCCCTCAAACTCCCATCCACAGCATGTATGTTGTTCATGTTCTTTACACGGTCGAGTTATCAACCGAGCCGTTTCCAAGTGCTTCATAAAGCTGATCCCATTTGTCTCTTTCTGTGGGTTTCACATTTTCCCCTTGCTCTTCTCAACTCATTCAGTCCTCTTCAGCTCCGCTGCTGCCCTCCACCCCTACACTGGATATTTGGGCTGAAGGAATAAATCACTTTCCATGAGTCACCACCACTTATCGTTCAGTTTTGGGATCTTTACTAATATATATATATATTAAAGTACATGTATGATACGTGTAACGCACATGTCCACCTTATGTTTATCTGTTTTTTAAGAAAGTGAGCTTTTTTATTATGCTAAATTATTCCCTGTTTAAACTACTGTATTGCATTCTACTTAGTTTACAGGGTGGTGAACCTTAGGGCTTTTTGTTTTCTGCTTTGTCAGTAAATATTGTTTTCCCGTCTCCGAAAGTTTTGTCTCATTACAATTAATTTGTGGTGGGTGACCCTGCAGCAATGGAACGATTAACTTTGTCCATTTTAATATGCAAATTGAAACCGAAGAGAGAGAAACTTCACTTAATTTCCCAGGCAAAAACAAAACGGGAATTAATAAAAGCATTTTACCGGTGATTAAGGTTTTATTCTCAGCAGGGGACCACTTTTGCATTTGATCCCCTCTCTCTCTGCCTAGTTCCTTCTCTCTCTCTCAATTTTTCACATTTAATTAAAAGGCAAAATGCAAAAACATCTAAAAAAAAGTACAAGAAACAGAAAATATTAGATGAAAGCTTTCTGTTTTCTGATCCGCTACAAACGATACGATTAATCTGCAACGACAAGCATATTATGTTGTTGTTTTGCTGGAAGCTCAACATGTTCACTATGTCAAAGTTAAGAAATTGAGGCTTAACAGGTATACAAATGTACCATGAGCATTTAAGCATGTTAATATTTGTGCGTAGGAATCATAAAAATGTGTATTGTGTGGGGACAGAGATGTCCGCACCTAGTTTCAGAGCAATCGGCAGAGGAGTTGACGAGTCATGTCACCCACCAAACCAATGTTGAGCCTGACGGCCTGGAGAGCAAACTTGATAGAAATCATTTCAATGTTTTAGAGGAGGACTGATTAGGGGATTCAATCCCATTTCTTCTCTCGAGGGCCTTTATAGGAACATGTTCGAACTGCAGCTTCAAGTTGATAAAGATCAATGATAAAGACTGAGTTATTGTACTAATATTCTGTCCCCTTGTCTAATTGAAACTGGACTTTATATGTGTTTAATGTACCTTTGGGAGTGAGAGGAAACATTTTTTGAAATAACTTATAAAAAAATGTTTCAGAACTTTTTCACATTGGTTTTCATTCTTCTATTTCCTACATTTCACCTGTTCAGTGATCCGACTGCCCACTTGTATCCTTATCGTGTCCCCCTGCCTTCCTGTCTCAGGTTAACATCAGCTCCCATTCAATGAAAAAAAAACAATCTAAAACTTTGTAAGAGCAGTAACGTGCTTTCTTTCTTTTTATGTCAACACCAGTTTCTGTAGAAGATCGAATCTTAAACCACATGTCAGGTAAAGTTCAGGCAATTTTGTTAACCACTTGAAGTAGTTGGATGCCAACCTGGTTCGTCCATATCCGTGGAGCCACCGTATTCATCATCGTCTTCACTCTTCACAATGGTTTTTTTGGGGGTGACTCGTCTCTCCTGCTTCTGTGGAGTCTGCAATAACAGCACGGACAGGATATTACAACTGATAGTTACCAACAGGAAAGATCATTATTTTTTTGTAGACTCGCGCAAAAAAACACAAACGTACCTTTGTATCCATTTCCTCTTCACTCTGGTTGTCCACTTCCATTTCACTCTCCGAGCTCGACTCGCCACCATCCATCAAATACCTGAAGCAACAGAAGAAGAGAAAAAAAAGAAAGGATGAACTAAATGCGTCCGAATGATTAAAGACTGGGGAGAAAATGATGCCTGCACAATATATCTTGCTCTGAACCGGCTTCACTCACACACTGCAGTGGCCCTTTTAGCAGGCAGTAGTGGGACATAAGCACATTTAACAAGGAAGACATGATAAAGATATTGTTTCACACCAGAGTGTCCCGATTGTCTTTAAAACGATACAACAGCCTGTATATCAAATACATTTGACGTTTGCATGTTCTTGAGCTACAGCTTATCCCCCCCAAACACATTGTGGTGTTTTCGCAGCAACTTTGACTTAAATGGCTGTCGGTGAACTGAAACCATGAATCAGGACTGATGGCGGCAACCCTGCTCCAATATCTCAAATTCTTTCTTGAGTTATAGGTTCGATGTTACAACAATGCAGCGTGGCAGTGGTGGAACAGAAGGAGGGCGAATAAGCAACGACTGAAGAGCAGAGTTTTATATTGAGATACAACTGCATAATTTGTCCGGCTGTAAAGTGCATACCTTTGCCAAAGACCCCTTATGAATCCACATTAAAATTCAAAGGACCCAAACTTTTATTTTGATCCCCCCCCCCCCACCCACACTGCCCGCACTCAAAAATATCAGTCACCTTAAGAGACCTGACTTTTAAATCAACCCCCATGAATTATTCAAGAAAACAAGACAAAGGTTGAAACATATCCTATCTCGAAATGAAAGTAAAGGAAACTTCCTGGATCCACATCCACACCACAAAATAAGGGAAAATCGGTCGGTAGTCTTTGAGTGATCGTGCTGTCTAACAGACTGAAACATGACCTCCTGGGTGGAGGTAATAACAGCAAAGATAATCGGTCTTTACAGGCTGTGCACAACAATATAGACATTATATCCTCTTCAGGCAGAAACAGCAGTGTATCGGTTCTACAGTGCACAGCACTATTGATTAACCATGTAGGCATGGTGTGCAGGGTTTTGTTGTCACCTGTGTGCGTGCTCAACATTGCGTGGAGTCCCCAAACTTGGTGGGAGGGGTCTCTCAGGAAGATTAACTTTTGGAGCTGGGAGGACTTGCACAAAGTTCACTCTTACAGCGCAGGACCAGTTTGTTTATGCTGAATTCTCTCTGCCCACTGGGAATGGTAAAAACTTTATGGATGCTTTAGCTCCAACTTGCCTTTAGAAGAGAATGTCATGGCATTTTGACCTCAGAGATTGGGTATCCCCTATTGAAATGTACCTTGGGAGTCATATTTAAGTTCCACCACTGAAGTTTTTCCTACACAAGCTTTTTTTACCTGAACTTGCAGAGAACAAGACATTTTCTGATGCTGATGATCTATGGGGGGGGAACTTTCACCTTCCTTCTGGTCAAAACCCTAAAACCTCAAACATCTCCTCCCACTTTGCAGCTCTGTAAATATGTGCACTTTCTGATTTTATAAGACATTCAGACATATGATACACCGGATGGGCATAATACTTCAACTTTTCTATTTTCATGACAAAAAAAGGGAGGAATAATGTGTCAGATTCTTCTCATTGGAGTTTTTTAAGTTCCTTTTTTCTCACAATAAGAATGTGATGAATTCAATTGAATCTATTCAAATTCATGTGAAAAATAAAGCATAAGCATGACTGCAAATAAATTCTTATAGACATAATTAAGTATAACCTCAAGAAAAATGTTAAACAGACTGCATTGTATTTTTTCCAGTCCTAATGACCTCTCAAAGTGCTTTACAGGTCACATTCATGCATTAATACAGTGATGCCATAGTGCTTCTCTATCCGTCACACAGGGTTCAGTGTCTTTCCTAAGGACACATGCGGACTGGAGGAGCTGGGGATCAAATCGCTGACCTCTCGGATGAGCGAACGACCATGACCCCCTCAAGAGCCACAGACACTCGGATGCATAAAATATGTAGGGGGTGTAGTGTCAGACGACATACCGTTACTCTGTCTGTAACGTTCTTGGCTATGGTTAGGCAAGTGTGGCGGGGGAATAAAAAGACAGATTTTCTAAATACTTTAAAAGTGAAGACATAAGTTTGGATAATGATGAAGGAAGTGGGTAGGACATGAAGAGAAACAGGAAAGAACACAAAAACCCACACGAGGAAGTGACATTTCTCCCCAAATCCTCTCTATATATCACCTCAAGCCACGACTGTGCATCAGAGCTAAGGTGTTATTTTTTCCACTCACACTACGCAGACACATTATGATGACCCATGCTTTCTTGTTTCATAAAACTAAGTGACTAGGAAATTGGAAAATGAAAAAGGAGACTGTGGACAAGAGAAGCAGTGCAGCATGTCCTGCTTATAACAATAAGTCGCATAATTAAAGTAAAGCAGACCGTGTGCTCAGATCCAGACGAACTGGAGAGGTGTTTTTCAAAAGATGAAAAGATAGAAATGATAATAGTTAAATATATATTGATCTTATCTAGTCCTGATGTTCACTCAAAGTGCTTTGAAGTACAGTTTTATGATCACACACAGTTGTACAGTGCATCTATGTGCAGCTCTTTCTCTGGGAGAGGTTAAATGGTTCAATTCTATTATTTAAATTAACATTTTTTGTGATTATATTTTTTACCTTATCTCCTGTCACCTTACTAAACAAATAATTTAGTGCAATAATGTATAAACTACGATTCTAGTAGTTTTACCTCAATAACTACTACTGTATAACTAAAATGTTATCAGTAGATAGTGATTATCTATTTTTTTTTATAATTCAAGTACATACTGGATCTTTTTAAATAATAGTTAAATCTACAAAACCCCAGAAATAGCATAAACTATTCACTGATGATGCACTTAGCACATCTTTACACTTTTGGCAAAAAATGCCATTAAGGATGAAAGTAATATTTTCTGATTTCAAGTGTTGTTTTTCTTTGCGATTAAAACCTATGTGCCACAGATTAATCACGATGTGATTGTGCTGATATTTTGTCACCTACATGTCGACTACTTTCCACGTCCTCCTGGGATGTAGCAACGGGTCCTCGGCTTTAATGAGAAATTGATTTACTTATTCAGTCCCATTGTGATGGGATGTTGTAGAGCCACTTGAACGTTTTCTGCTCTCCCCTCTTTTGCTTCCGTCTCTGGATTCTCGCTGATTGAATGACGTACACGGGGAAAGTATTTATTGCGGCGCTTATGTGATGTCACAATCTCATTAATATATATACATATTCTACATAATAAATATGCATGGCAGGAGCCCAGTGAAGCTGTGCATTTGCCCGCAGATGCTCAGTGACAAAGTGTTTGCGTGCATGATGGATGGGGCAACAGTTAGAGGATGTGAGTGTGCTTATTTGTTTGGGTACTTGTCATCATCAAAGTAAGTGGTCCTTTTAATTACCCATAGCAGATGCAGCTTTTAAATAAAGGGTACATCATCAAAGCTGCACACTCAACACGCTGCACAATAGCGGAGCTGGACAGGGCTATGACAACAGGAAGCAGGGGGAGCAGCTGGGGAAGGATGGTGGTGAGGGATCCTCAGCACAATCAGAAACTCACCGAGAAAGGCTTACATGAGGGGGAATGAAGAAAGGCTGCAGAGAACTTGAAGTAAGGACCATATTTCATTGAACAATAGGATTGTCTGCCAATGGCCTTCAGATGTATTTCATTTTTTTAAAGCTGTCTGAGCTACTCTTCATCTTCCTTTGCTGATTGCGTTCAATTCTGGCGATGGAGACTAACATTAGCAAATTGATTTCTAACCTGCAGATCTATCCATGCCGGAAGTCAGAGACAATAATCTCTCTGAAATGACAGTCTCATCGATACAAGTAATCATTACGCACACGAGACAAACTAATGAAGGTCTGTTAATCATCCTGCTGTGCGTTTGTGACCTGAATAGATCTGACACCTCGTGATTATCTCTGTTATTGATTACTCGGCCATCACTTGGTCAATTGCTTGCAATATTTTGGAAAGAAACCACATCCATGGTGACAGCTTGAAATTGCTGGTTTTGTTAATAACTTCCTTTTAAGACCAAGTGAAGCAGCAAATAATGAGATTCTGGATCCATCTAATTCTCAGCATTATTAAACTCAAATCCTAAATTCTAAACTTCACTGTGAAAATGGGCAGGTCATTTAACAAGATGAGGTTGTGAGAGAATAAGGACATTAACACACCAGTCACACCGGTATCCTGACTGAATTGGAACACGTCCAAATTCTCATATACCCATAGAGTTCATTCAGTATCCAGATGACATCACGAGTTGTACCTCACCATGGCCTTGTAAATTGGGGCCATGTCTCTGCTGATGGAAGTTGTAATGGCAGCCATTACCTCCTTCCATCCTTGTGGTGCTTTGCCATATGGTGTGTCGTGGGACAAAGTATTGCAGTACTTTTTTGCAATTGAAAATTAAGCTGCTAATGCACGCAGTTCTCAGGAGGATGGTACAGGCGGATCTGTCCTGCCGACTGTGTGCTATACGTGTACCAGTCATCCGGGTGCATACACAATGTGTGTTTACTGGAAGATCACATTGATCAACCCTCATCCCCTTGACCCTAGTGCAGGGGTCTTCAATGTTTTTCAGGCCAAGGACCCCCAAACTGGGCAAGAGATGGAGAAGGGACCCCCTACTATATATACATATATATACATATATATATACAGTATAAAATTGTGTTTTATATTAAACTGGGCCTAGTGCCTTGTATAAACATAGCTACCCTGTTATTGTGCAATCAATACTAAGCTTATCAAATATTACAAGGGTTCATTTATTCATGTTTGTAATTTAAACATGTGCAAGGTACAGGGTGGCCATGCCACTGAAATTTATAAACATACATCTTGCATACAACACTGAGCTATTAAAGTAATTCACAGATTCATGTTTTTATTTTCTCTTCTACAAATGCATGTAGAAGAGATAGTGAATCCTCAAGCCACCTGTGGATGGCACACATACGCCCACATTAGTGAGATGTCGGACCCTGATGGGTAGCACACAACTTATCTAATCTTGGACGGATGGAGGTTGTCAGGCAGAGGGTCAAATCAGCCTCTCAATATGTTGGATGCATGTAAATGTTTATTTAAAGACATTTAAATTTGTGGGGAAAAAATTGTCTTGAAAATTAAAAAAAAAAAAAAAAAAAAAAAAAAATTGAATTGTCTAATCAACCAAAGATTTCGTGACCCCCCTGCAGTACCCTCCGCGGACCCCCTAGGGGTCGCGGCCCCCCTGTTGAAGACCTCTGCCCTAGTGGACATCTACTTTATTGGCAGGTATCTAGAAACCAGGAATTTTACTGATTTAATGTTTCAAAGTAGGTTGAGAACAGAATAATCGTCTAAAAGTGGATCTTAATCAAGCAGCCACCCACCGGGATGTCACCCCGCTGGTCTGCGAATTGTATTTTTCAAGCCTGGAACCTGCTGTGCTTTCCCACCTATTTGACTCTCAACGTGACGAGGAAACTCATTAACTGACATTGCCCTCTGCTTGGAATTACAGGTTTGTGGCACTTCTGCAATTGTTTTAACTTTCCAGACACATATACTTCAGGTTCATTTTTATATAATGCTTATGGTCTTCATTCCAAGAATCAACACTTTGCCATCTAGCACAATATAAATTTTGGATCTATCTGAATGCACCAGAAGCCCGAGATTAATAAGATCAGTAACCTTGGATACCCCATCAGAATGAGAGCTCTGTTGAAAACTGAGGTCGACATGATCATTATGGAGGCAACAAGTATGAAGGATTCCTGGAATGGTAAAGCAAACCCAGTACAGTGAGATTTCAATTAATTTGGACCTTCCACTGCCCAAGATGAGTCCTCAGCTCTGCATTATTCAACGGACACAGATTCGTCTGGAGCAACAGCAGAAGGCCTTGATGCTATAAAAGCTCCCCCTGTAATGAGCCATATAATTAGACAGCTGCTGGAACTGCCTGGGCTGAAGTTGTGATCACAGCAGGTATCAGCTGCTCAGGGTTACAATGTTGGAGCAAGTGAGCAACGCCGCTGTGAGGTGTATTTTTGGACGCTTCAATCAGCGTGATTGCTGAGTACAGACTGCGAGAGGTGCAGTCGTGGCTTTAAGAGAACATATTAACCAGATGAAGCCCTGCGGAGGCCTCCTTTAACAGGACTCTCTATTTCCTGCAGCTGTTCCAGTGCGAATGCCTGAGCCTGGGCTTTTGGTGTAAAATTCAAACTCAAGACATCACTTTTTTTTCATTGGTTAGTTTTGCATTTCGTCGTCTCTTACCGTTTATAGGAGAGCTGCTCTTTCCTCTTGTGGCAGTCCATCACCCATTCTTTCCGTACAATGATGCCCCCTGCTGATTTCACCTGGCTGTACTTAGGCGTGTTAGCAAAGGCACAGCTGGGAAATAAATAGGTTGAGAAAAACACAGGGTTACATCACTAAGAGAAGTTGACGTGGGCAACAGTCAGGCAGTGGATCTCAAGATGCAATCAAAGTGAAATACAGAGTGTGACACAATCCTGACGTCTGTTCATCATACAAATGAACTAAATATAGCTTTCCATCTCAAAAGATCGATGTTTGAAAACATGTTTGTACTTTTATGTATAATATAGTTCTATATATAAGATTGTGGAGAAATGTATATGTATTCAATTTATTTGCCACATTTGCCACATGTGAATGACAGGATCTTCCCTGACCTTCTCGGTTACCTATAACTTCCCTGTGTACTGATTTGTAGATCGAGAATTCTTCGGCTTCCCTAGTGTGCCAAAAGTGTAAACCTCTGATTTCACAAGCCTAAGTTATATGGACTCCAGCAGCATCAACAAACGACTGACGCCCAGCACAGCACAAACTCCACGTAAGCACAAACAAAAAGTTTTTATCTAGTTGTGTTGAGTCCAAGAATGAGTGTGAGCAACCGAGATTGCTTTTAATAACAACGGCTTTCTTAAATGTAACACATTCACACATTTAAGAAGGCTGATTTAGTCATTTATCATAATGATTAATTCTGCTCAAAGTCATATTAATGAGAGAAGTCCCACAATTTAATTACCACAATATTTACCTCTGCCAAGGAGGCTATTTTTCACCCCTGTCCATTTGTTTGTTTGTTTACAGTCATTTCAACCAATTTACAGGTAGCCATTAATGGATCTTGATGAAAAATAACAGGCACATTTAATCTGAGTGATCTACTCATCTTTCTTTAATCAAATCAGCTGCCAAAAACCTGCCGTTGATTTGCAGCTCTTTAGCATTCGCTCAATAGTAATCTCTTCACTTTCTCATTGTGGAGCCACATTTCTGAGCTGTCCATCGGTTTATTAAGAACAAGGTCTCCTAAAGCAACAACTGTGGTGGGAATTTAAGAACCCTTTTTTAAGCTTATAAGTCAAAAAACTAAATGAGCAGAGGCACGTATGTTATTGAGACAACACACCCAATTCATTGCACCCAATTGAAACAAAGTCCATCAAACTAAAGTGTGTGGAAATCCTTCCTACTACAGGTATTTACATTGCACACATCACATTTACAATGTTTACTCTTTTATGATCTATAACTGCTTTCAGACATGCAGCAGAATATGCCTGAAAGTCTGGACACATTCTCGGCTTATGAAACAAGATTATTACCAAACACGATTATTTATTATTGGGTCAAGATCAGGTTTCAGGTTATAGTACTACATTTTGCGAAATATATGCATTTTCTTTCTTCCTCGATTAGAGGAGAAGTTAGACATCACTCAAGTATGATCAGTCCCGAGAGGTGATAGGCTCCAGCGAGCAGCAGGATACTGAGTCTTAATGAAGCTGGTGGGTGGATTTCTTACCTTTAAAACAGAGCTTGACTCACTGCTTCTCCACTTTTGCGCTAAACTAAGCTGCTAGGTGCTGCTTTGTATTTACTTTGAATTGTTGCAAAAAAGTAATGCATCAGTTAAATAGAATAAATCTCAGTAGAGCACGATACCTCTGCTAAGGTATTGTTCATAACAGTTCACTTATGAAACCACATTTAAATTCCATAGCTCCAGATTTGTTTTGGGATATTCACCCAGTGACACACATTTTTTTAAATCAACAAACACACAGGAGTGAAATCGTAACTTCCTTAGTGGAGATGATGATGGCAAACACTTAAGAGCACAACTTCAGAATGCACTTTTCACGTGCCACCAGCTACTTACATGAGGTGTGTGGCGCCGGACATCCAGTCAGGCCGGTACTTGGCTCCCATATCCAGAGCCTTTTCCCTCAGCTCCCCCCTGTATGGGTTTTGGAAACCACTGAGTACAAACACCACCCCTTCCAGGATCCGGTTGAATGGGACCTGGGATTTTGTTTTCTGTTGTTTGGGTTTAGTCTCGGATTTGGTCAAACTCTGCCTCTTCTTTTCGGGGGACTTCGGTGTCAGGGAAGCTGGGGACACAATTCAGAAAGTCAAGGAAATTCTCTAAGAAAACAATCTATATGCTGCGATTGAGACACTAAATGAAGCGTTACCTTTCGCAGCGCTGGAGCTGGATGCGCTGGCTGGACTCGGCTTGTTTTTGGGGGTTGCGGCTTTACCCTCGGGTGAGCCAGCTGGACTTATTTTTTTCGTAGGAGGGGGGCCAGGGGCGGACTGGCGCTCTTTGTTGAACTCATATTTTCTTTTTGCTGGTGGCTTTGTGGAAACAATTCATGGGAGAAACTGAGGATTAGGCATGTTTCATGCTTAAGTCACAAGAATGACAAAAATAATGTGCAAATACATGTTGAAGACAAACTCTCTCTTCATTTAATGCAAAAAAGTCTAATAAATCGTGCTCAGTCTTTTTCCAATTTGTAATGTTTGAGCCTTCTGTAATAAAAATGCCCCGTGTGTATGCAGAAAAATTAGATTAGAAAATGTAAATTAATAATTCATAGAGGATTTCAAAAAACGGTTGCTTAACAATTACAGAAGAAAATTGGATACAGGACTGTAACCACTGGAGTAACTGTTGAGACGACTTTTCATTACAAAGAGAGTGACAGGGACATTTTCTGAGTTAGCGTTTCACATTTGCAGAGAGTTAAAGTAATTTATTTTTTACTTGTGCCAGGAAATGCTGCTTCAAGCTGTAGATGAAAGCTACAAATATACTCTGCTGCATATTAAACAATTGTGATTAAATAAATTGGAAACGACAAATAAATGAATTAGTTTTTCCGAGAGATGTAATGAACTTGGACAAATAATGCAATTTTCAGCAAAACAAGTAAGTCTTCCAGGCACGGACTGTGTGTTCATTCCCTGGGTTCACGTGCTGTTTCACGTGTGCGCGGCGTGTGTCACTGTGGTTGGTACAGTGGGAAAACAACATCACAGTGACGCCCGCATGACAACAGCACAACAAATGGAAAGATTCTTCTCCAGGAGACGGCACAATCTGAACACTCACTACCTCAGATTTGGCTTTTCACCAAAATGCAGTTTTAAGACATTACATGAAATTCTACTGTTAACAGCAGTGGGAGAGGCTGCAGTTACACAGGATTGATGAGTGAGTGTAATAATTGTAAAATGGACCAGAATGATGTGTGTAGTATTATGAGGTTTCTTGAATGCACCCTTGTGAAAATACAGTAGAATATGTACTGAAATGAAATGAAAAATAATTCATTATGTGCAAGCGAGCGAGCTGATGCCAGCTCCTTCCTCCTGCATGATAAATGTATTGTGCCAGTTCAGTTGCCTTTACTGGCTGGTGAACCGAAATAACAGACAGCAATAAGAGTTTTAAAGGTCAGGAAATTAACTGTTACTGTGCTGCACACTACCTTTTCTGGTATTGTCAGCGTAACGGAAATAATACTCTGCTATTCAACTTAAGAACCTGTGCAGGCTGTGCATAAAAGAGTGGTTATAATTTAAAAAGTATTGATGCCGGTTTCATATATATCCTGGAATTTAGTTTGGTGGAGAAACTAAATTGGAGGCTTGTGTTGTTCAGTACCTGTGGCGAGACAGTGCTGGAGGACGAGGCCGGGCCCGACAACTGGGGGCTGCCACCGGTCTGCAGGGCAGCAGCAGCGTAACTCAGCCTCTCACTCTGAGGAGACACTAAAGTGGAGAAGGGCAAAGATTTGGTGAGGGAGCAAAAAGGAACTATTCCCACAAAGTGGCACAATAATGAGAAAAGTCTTTGAAATAAACCTCTTTGCTGTCGTCTCCTGCTACAATTCAGAAGCTTTAATTACAACCTAATTAATGAACTATGGATTTATTGTTTTTATTCGACCTCATTATCAAAAGGACCTGAACGAATTAAATTGGCCTTCGGCAGCTTGTAAATTTGAAGGAATGGATTTACCTTTGAGAGAAGGACTGGTTTTTGTCGTACTGTCCCGACTGAAGAAGAGACTGCCCGGCTGAAGGCTGGGCCCAGATGACGGAGACTCTTCCTTCACCTTGAACTGTCCTAACTTTGTCAGCTTCTGACAGGAGACAAGAAGAAAATGTCCGTGGCCAGAAGAAGAGATGGAGGGAAGGACTGAAGGTCTGAATTTAACAAATGATTTCAAAAGCTAGAACACTTTCCTTTTGTTGTTTGCTTATTTATAATTAAGTAGTTTCTGATTCTAAACTATAACCGTATGATTATAGTCACTCTGTGACAATGTCCTGTGGTTACTTTGTGTTCAGACAAAATGTTACTATTAAGATGGTTGGCTTTGTAACATTTAATAATAATTTTAAATTGATATATACAAACTAAAACTCAGGTATCTAATCATCAAGGCCTCAGTAAAAAATATTTAAAAAAGGACAAGATATTTTAATACTTACAGGGGAGGCTGCTGGAGGAGGATCATTTTTGTCAGGCGGTGAATGAAACTTAACAAAGGCCAGACCATATGCTATGTTCTATGTGCAAAGACAAAAACAAATGATGTATATCTTTCTGTAAGAATCCACTTTCATCATGTAGCTCAACGACTAAACACCCTGCAGGTGACACCACACTGTTGTTGAGCATGTGTGAGGATATCATTTGCTCTATATGTCCTCTTATATTATTTCATGTTGACATTTCTGTGATAAAATCAAGGATCTGCCCAAGAAATACTGATGTTGTTCTTGCTAATTATTTCATCAAGTCATGTTAACACTCAATATAACCTTTACCTTGCTGTAAGGCTGGCTACAAACAAGTTTCACTCTGTCCCACTTCTCCTGGGCTGGGCTCTTCTGCAGCTGGGTGGGCCCAAAGAAACGAACCCGGTTCAGATTGGTGCCATTGCGGCTCTCAGTTGGAGACATGAAGGAAGATGTAACCAGAAGAACCTGAAGCAGACATTAAACAATAAATCAATCACAATGAAAAAAATGGGATAGAGATCACGTGCAAACTTTAATAGTCAAGTTAGTGACAGACTACCTCATAATCCTGGTCTCTGACAGCTGAGGAATTCCCAACCAGCACCTCGATGAAAGCTGAGCCTTCATTTCCGATGTCGATGCTGTGCACCTGCTCCTCCTTCTCAAGCTGAGCGAAGAAAAAAAGCAACAATAGATCAATTAAAAGTTAAGATAAGCTCCTTGTGTGGCTACAAGCAGCACAAACACTGTTAAATATCCTTAATTCAAAGAAAAGGTAACACATGCGAGCACAGAAAGTTTTATATATTGACACAATTATTGATTATATTCATTTTTGTGAAGAAGCTTCTCAAACACTATCACAACATGTTACTTCTCTTTAAAGGCTCAGTGTGTAAGACTTAGGTGAAAGGGATCTATCGGCAGAAAATACAGAAATATCCTAGTGATGTTTACGGTCGTGTGTTTCATCTAAATTATACAGATTGTTTTCTTTACCCTGGAATGGGCCCTTTAAATTTAAATACTTTATATTTACATCAGAAGCGGGTCCTCTCTATGGAGGCCGCCATGTGTTTTGTTTTTTTACAGTAGCCCAGACTGGACAAATTAAACACCCTTTGAGTTTTGAGTCATGTTGGGAAGAGGGGGGTGAGATGAGGGGTGTTCAGCTGCAGCATGCAACTTCACCACTGAATCCTACACACTGAACCTTTAAAGACTTTTTCGGAGTCTACGAGAAACCCCTGAATCAAACTAACGTTCCTCGTAGCAGCGGATTGGGGGGGGGGGAGAGAGAGAGAGAGAGAGAGAGAGACAGGAACTCACCTGCAGGATGACGGATGTTTGCTTCTCCCCGGGTCTTGCTGCTTTCCACTTCCTGTAGGTGTCCGAGCTCAGCAGGTTGTCCGCCTTGTGGGTCTGTTTTGCGGGATGACAATGGATGAGTGAAAGGGAGACTGACCTTTGAACAGATACACGAATCTCACTGAACATTACACAGTCGGTGACGGAGGAAGAACTCACTGTGTCCTCGGTGCTGCAGGACACAACGTGCTTGATCTTGATCTCGGGCATTGTTGCTGTTGATTCCTCGCGGGTTCAACGCTTCTTGGCAAGTTAACACAACATAGAACACACACGGCGTCCTGACAGTGGAGGAAACTACAGCGTGTTCCTGTCCAGAGACAGACAGACAGCGGGCTAACGTTGTTAGCACGCTAGCAAACAATGGGCTGGGCGAAGTTTCCCCCGGTTAGCTTGATGGTTTCCACGCAGACACCGCGCTCCCACTAACGAACCTGTACACGTTTTGTGTAGCTGACACGCACCCGCTCACTCTGGCGCTACAGGGCACATCGGAAAACGCACGATAATACTTTTAATGTTAAGATAAACGAGGACGGAGAAGTCATTTTCCCACCAAAAGCCCGACGTGTGTCGTGTTGTTGTGACCACGCAGAGGTTCCCAGCCAATCAGCGAGCCCCTTTTTTCTTCTACTCTTTAATAAGTGCATCACCGGGTAATGTCGCCACCAACTGTTTATAAGATATACACACACACACACATATAATTTCTGATTTTATAGGATTTAATTCCTACAACTCTTTTTAATATACCTAATCCTGTTTTCATTATTCCTTTGTTTATTATTTATAGTTTTATTATGTACTATTGTTTATTAATACTAATTTGTATGCATAAGTACAATTTCTGATCTAATTTATATGATTTTTCAACTGGAAACCTAATCTTGTACTTTTATTAATATATTTGCTCTAATATTAGTTTATTCTAAATGAAATGTTTTTTTATTATAATCTTCAGGGAAGGACGGCCTATCGCAGCCCTGCTGTATTAGCAAAGCTGAGTTCTGCCTCAGTTCAGTAAAGTTCAGTTCCGTCCATTCCTTTGTTCCCTCAACCGTGAAATTCAAACAGTGCCTCCACCAGCCCCTGTCTTTGTGTACTACACAATAAAACAAAATAACCACACCCGAGTCCAGTGAATGTTCTTTATAGATGTTGTTGTGGTCTAGGTGCAAAAAACAGACTTGTGCTGTTGAATTATATTTCATAAGTAAATTGAATTGGCAACGATCTATGCTATAGATAAAAGTCTGCTTGAATGGTTCGATAAAGAAGGAAAAGATAAAAAGTTAATGTCTCCGGAACAGGTCCAGGAAGCTGAAGTGCATCCCTGATTCTGGCAAATCATCCTGAGACACTTAACAGAGCAGAACTTTTGTTAATGCTACACACTTCCCTCACTGATTCATCACAGCTTGAGCTACTGTTTTTTCTCACTTGAACATGAAACTGTCTGTGGCTTTTTCATCTTTTATATAAAAAATGAGCAGAGAGGTAGGTCACAGGCCATCAATCAGTGGCTGAATATGGAGATTACAGAAATAGAAAACCAAGAGATTACAGTGCATGATTTAAAAAATGCTGTTGACCTTTGGATGCAGACTATATACAACCTACCGACAGCTATAAACATGCATTCCCATTCGTAAGAATCTGTAATGTAGCAGTTGAATAATGTGACTCAGAGTATCTCCAGGTAAATGGCAGTTTCGGCCTCGGCCACACTCTGCACTTCTCCTGTGCCTCTGACTCCTAGAGCGACTCGTCTGTCGACCCCTGCTCCCTCTCCTCCTCCTCCTCTTCTTCTCTCTCCTCCCCTCCGGCCGATTGGCCGAATCTGAAAAACGACAGAAGTTAAAAGTCCCCCCAACATTCAGGAATGATAGAATTTGAAATTGAAATCTATGCAGTGTGGTCTGTTATCAAGGACATAGCCTGCACTCAGAGATCAACACAATCCAATACCTGGTTGTTATGGACAAAATGAGGTGTGCAGTTCTGGTAAACGAGCTGGTAGCTGCCGTTGGTGTAGATGTGAGTCACTTCTGTGCAGTTAATATAGAGAGGCATCCTGTCCTGGTAGATCCCCAGTCCTTCAGGGTAAACAGCTGCACTCCTGCTCAGGACCTCTCTGAGAGGAGCAGAACACGTGGTGAGTGTGAGCCTCGCAGCAAAACACTTGTTTACAAATGTCAGTGTAACATTCAAAGGGCTGGTTTTCCTCACGTACCTTCCAGCTCTCCTCCGACAGCAGCAGAAAAGAAGAGACAGGAGGAATATGAGCGAGCAGATGGACACAGCAGGAATCACCAACCACCACAAAGCTGCTGTCACTGGAAAGGGGAAAAAAGAGCAACAATGGATCATGATTTCAAACATATATATATATATAACAGTTTCCCTCTTCATCATGAATAGAAAGACATGGATTATGATTTACATCTTAGATTGTAAATAAAGATGCACTACGCATCTTCACTTCCTCCCACTATCTAGAAACTAAGCCAAAATATCCTGGATAAGAATGCATGCACAATTTTTTAACATATGAAGCAATGCAACATTTCGAATTCAAGACAGGTACAACGACAACCTGTGCAGCTCTTCGGCTTATCCCTTTGACTTTAAGCTGCAGGCACATTGCGCAGATGTTCAACATCAGCCCGACACACAGCGAATACTGAGGCCGAGGTCGGGCTGTTGTCTTTTGTTCACGTGGGAAAAACAGAGCTCAGAACATACCTTCTCCTCCCTGCAGCAAAACCAGGGAGTCGTTCCCCAGAGCGTTGAAAGCAAAGCAGATCACAGTGAGGGGTTGGTCCATGTGGCCCCTCAGAGTCGCCGTTAGCACGTGAGGCTCTGATGTCACAGACACGTTGTAATCATGAGGGGGCACCGACCCGTTAACGCTCCAGGTGACCGCCGGTTTGGGGTTGGAGGTAACCGAACACCGACACAGCAACTCGAACTCCTCTACGGCACAGGTGGAGGAGAGTTGGACGATGGCTGGTTTATCTGGAGGAGAGAAAGGATGAACCTGAAACCCTTTAAACGCACAATATGTAACGTCTGCCACTAAGGGTCACTCAATCGAAACGATAACTGAAGATTAAGATGGTTAAAGAACAGGGTAAAGACTAAAGAGGATATAAACATGTGCAGGTAACTTTTGTCTACAAGTTCATGGTCATTGGAAGGTAGGATTAGAGGAAGTAGGATTACATTGTATGTTCAATGGCGTGGGGCGGGACTCTCCTCGACCAATCAGGTTGTGAGCGGAGCAGCGGACCTGCATGTCTCGAGTCACGTTGTACAACCGGACTGAGTGTGTGCGCTGCCGGAGCTGCACCGTACGGCCGTGTTGAGTGTAGGACCAGTGGTACTGTGACACTGGAGGATCAGCTTTACATGTGCAAACCAGCAGTGCATTACCCCCCTCGAGAACCGTCAAGGACTGGACCTGCACCTTCACCTCTTTTGGGGGAACTACAGAGCATAAAACACAAAGATTTTTTATTTAGAGAAATCCAAGACACTCAAACATAAACATCTGAGCTGTGCTTACACGTCACATGTAGATCCTTCGAAGTGGCCATTGATCTGGCTCCAGGGAAGGTGACCTCGCACCTGAGCCTGGGCTTCACCTGGTGTGACACAGTAAACGACAGCTGGGCCAGTAACATCAGCCTGGTGGGGTCCGGGCGGAGTGTCAGCACCTCCCCAGGTCCGGTGCTGTTCAGCTTGGCTCCTCTCTCCCAGCTCCACTGCAGGGTTGGAGGTCTGGAGGGGCAGTGATAGCTGACGGAGCAGTTCAAGGTGACGAGCTCTCCTTCTGTGGCTGCCGACCTCCCGCTGATGACGGGAGCCTCAAGAGCGTCTGCCAGAGAGAAAAATCTCCATCATGATTGTGTTCCACTAACGCTGTGTGTTTTATTAAAGACATATAATAATTCTACACAACCCTCACAGGGAATCTACTACGGAAGACGTTTGTCCCAGATTTCCATTTTTATAGTCATTGAGAAATTTTAGCCCATTTAAAAACATTTTATATTTAAGGAGAAATATGATTTCTCTTTCCTCAAGAATATTAGATAACCTTTTTGTGAATGCAAAAGTTCTACAAAGTTAAAAAGGCAAAGCATTTGCATAATGTATGCTTTGCCTCAAGACATGCACACTAAGAAAACCCAGCTGTTTCAGCTGGCCAATCAGAGCAGACTGGAATTTATTAGGAGGGGGCCTCAAAGAGCGAGGGGCTAAAACCAAGTGTTTCAGACAGAGGCTGAAAAGAAGAGCTGCAGCAATGAAAATGCTGCAGCAAGTAATAGCACAAATTAAAATGAACCCGATTATGAGTATATGTCTTATTTAAATTGTACTTTTGTTCTGTACTTGTTGACTCTTAATAATAATTGTATTCTCTGTTTGCCATATTGGTGTTCCCAGGCGGATATAGTACATATGCAATGCATGCATTTCAGAATTTTTTTCGACTTTATGATAAATATGACTTCATCTCATCTTTTTGAGGTTTGGCCACATGTCGGAAAATGCACTTAGTTTCTACTATTTCTTCCCCAATGTGATTCTCTATTGCTCTATCGTCCTACAGCCTGTATACCCACATGGTCTGGTTGAAACTAGGACAGTGAAATGTCTTCTATACTCACCAACCACATTCAAATTGAAGCTGCTTGATTTCCCCCAGAGTAAGTCATCGCCTGTCTTCAGAGCCACCTCGAACATGCGTGAGTCGTCCAGGCTGATCCTCTCGATCTTCACCGAGCAGTCTCCATCTGCGATTCGCCCAAAGAGCGATGCGCGGCCTTGGAAATCCCTGCTCACTTGACTCCTGTCCTCGCTGTTGAAGGCAGTGCTCCGCAGAGGGAATAAATGGCCACCGCCTCTGAACCTCAGTCGGATGTCCATCCTGTCCTTCCTCCCCCTGAGAGGATGAGGAGCCAGAGGAGTGAAAGAGCAGGGAATCACCACGCAGGATCCCACCAGAGCCTGGACACGGTCAGGGACTGAGGGCACAGGAGAGAAGGCCTGGACGCCCCTCCACACGGCTGCTGTTGTGTCGGAGAACAGAACAATAATTTACCAAGGAGGATCAGTTAAAGTTTTATTATAGGTTTAGGCTTTAATGAATGGAGACAATAGGCTAAATTGCAAGTTATCCAACCATTTAATTCCGTGTCCAATTCTTTCTGTTTTAATTTGAGGTGCTGTGGAGCAAAAGACGATTCCCAAGAGCGTGACCAATTAAAAAGTTTGCAGTCTTCACAGTCAATAAAAAAATAACTTATTGAATCCTTTGAAAGAAGACCGGTGTGCACATTTCATTTAGCACGAAGTTGGAATTGTTGAATTTACTGCACAGTCTGCAAATGCACAACATGACCCACGAAAAGTTTTGCAACAGATGTAAATTTAGAAAAAGGGAAGCTGGCAAATGCTCTTCTGTCTCTGGAACTAATCTACAACCACAAGCTTATTATGTGGATATTATGCAGTCAAATAAGAAAAGAAAAAGTCTTTATTTCAAGGCACGTATATATATATTATCAATATTCATGGAGATGACACACAAGCATATCATTTTTAAATCAATAGAAATTATTCCTTTTTGTGGATGGAATATCATTGTCCAGTACAATTAATGTACAATTAATTCTGCAGGAGACATTGCCAGATAAAAAGAATAACTATGTCTACTTGTATTACATTAAAAGCTATGGTACATTTAGTATCCTTGTGTCGTAACTTCACAGTTAGAATAATATATGTCCCTGAAATTTACATTTAAATCACAGTAAATGCATAAAAAAGCATAGGTATTGGATTGAATAACTCACCAAAAATCAGCGGACACAGAAGAAAGACAGTGTCCACATGCATGTCTGCAACCCTGCTCTGCGAACACAGACACAGGGACGGCAGAACGCAGGGGCAAAGAGGGGGAAGTGGGATTATTTCATGTGATCCTGCTGTAACTTCACCTTGATGCCCGATCTTTATCCTCCAATCTTATGTTTGTGTAGTAGTTAATTCCTATAAGTTAAATTCTAATAGCAGACTGTATCGTTTTATACTTATTTAATTATGGACTTGCAAATGATTCAAACATTTCAATTGTGGTGCTGCTAGGAATTGTTCGCTAGGGAAAGAAAGACCTCAGCAAGTATTTGTGAGACAACACATGACAACGTGTGAGTCACTCTCATGCTGTTTGCCATTTCCTCAAAGCCCTTTTTCTGATTTCCTCTGTCAACACAGACAGTCTCAAATAAACTATAAAAGTAGCAGCGATAAAAGCTCCACAGAAAGTTGAATAAAAGAGATTATTGATTAACTTCAGCCTGACAACAATCTACTGCAGTGCTGCTGAAGATGGGCATCGCATCAATAACTTTTGTATTCCAACAACAGACTGTTAAGAAAGAACAAACAACCTCAACACAGTGAAAAGTGTTTAAGGGTATTTACAGGATGCTTACTGTGCAGATCTGCAGGTCTGGGTACAGAGACACTGCAGGGATGACAGGGACAGTAACAGAAGGAGGTGTTGATGATTATAAGTATATGTATAAAAAGGAGCATCAGAAAGGTGAATAATATAATTACACAAAACCCTTCTGTACACAGGGCAGGACAAAAGGCAATCCATTTCAGTGGCTGAGCAGCAGAGGTGTCAGAGGATTATTAACAGTGCACAGGGTGTAATCAATGCGATGCTCTGCCAAGTCATTTTTGCTGACTTTGGGATGGAAGGAGTGTAAAATTAATAAAAGCCCATTCAGCCCAGCTATAAACGAAATGTCTTCACAACGACCTGGTGAATTGCTGTGAAATTAGTCTCAGACATTCATGCCCCCCTCTGGATGAGCTGTAACGACTTTAACGATCTCCTAACTTTTCATAAAGTGACATCATCGGGTCTAAAACTTTGGTCTTGAAAAAACAAATGACACTTTTATTACGCTTATATAACTGTGTAAGTGAGATTTCAAGCTAAGATGGTGAACATTTGAGCAAAGCCTTATTCAGCTGCATGTGAGAAAAATCCTCAGGCAAGACAGTTTCCTAAATCAAAAGCATGGTGCCCAACAAATAAACTTGAGATGACATCATGTTGTACCTTATATATCATGTGTTTTTACAATATGATCCACAGATTAGTAGTGTAAAGAGCAAGGATGTCAGTCTCCTGACGTTAGGGGTATGGATATATATATATTCATGACATTATTTCAATTTTGTTGTCTTTATAACGGTAAAAACCCTTCATATATGAGGATTTATTCAGTCCCATTCTTTTTGTATTATTTGATCGATTTGATTAAATGATCTCACTGTTTATTCATGGTGCAGCTAACAAAGAAGGAGCTAGGAGCTCTTCATCTTGGAGGGATTAGATGAGTTCCAACTCCACTAGGATTGGAACAGTCCTGCTAGAAACATTGCCGTGGACTCGAAAGTGCCAGTTTCAGAGCTGTTGGTGGTTTTAATGAAGGGAAGCTTTCTCCCCGCAGCATCCATCATTCTCACAACAAGACCAGTGAAAGCATCCGAAGCATTTCTTCCAGAGATGCTGTACACTACAATAAAACAGTTAACCAGCCTTAAACTTGTATGATTGACAAAAACAAATCCAACAATTACCAACACTGTTCATTAGTATTTACTACTTATACAGAAAGTCGTAAATAGGAAGCCATATGTAGATTGTTTAATGGTAAAAAAGTGAGTTTGCAATTATGTTACTGATGTAATCTTCATTTATTCCTCAACGCAGAGTTTGAAAACTGAATCAGAACAACATAAGACAATCAGCAATCCTCAGTAGAACCCCATTTATCACTCAGACATAAACCTGCTGAGGAAGATCACAGATGCGAAAGGAAGCTCGGGATCAGCTGTTAAACATTCCTCATGTTGGAACTGATTTGTCACTGAGTGATAAAATCATGTATTGCATTGATTAGCAATACATGACCTGCTGATCTGAGGACATCTTCTGCTGCTGATGCGTCATACAATAAGCCCCTTGTAGTAGTTGCATCCTAAGAGCAGTATTGACTTGAATAACATGCTCAGAACTGTTTGAGTCGGCCGTGTTTATTCCCTGTTGCAGTGAAACTGATGCTATTGTAGACAGTGCTAACAGGAAGCGAAACCCATATTGATGACACAGAACTGCAGAGACAGATGTCCTTAATCGATTCTCCATGTCGAAAACAATCTGTGTGTTTAAAATTATCGCGTAGGTGTAAATAAGAATAAAAGTAGATCCATGGCCTGATGAAATCCAAACCTAATTATCATGTTTAGAGTTTATGTAATGGGAGGAGGTTCTTTATTCACACGTATGAAAGTAACAATGAACCTGCTGGTTTGCATACATTTTCATAGGCACAGAAGAATTTGACTCACTTGTTTGAGTCTTTGCAGATATTGTTTTATATCAGCTCACCTTTGAAAGCAGGCGGCACAGCAAGGAAAAATCATAGTGCTCCAGTTTCTTCCCTGAAGCTTAACATTTTCAAAACGTTGTTTATTAGGTAAGTAGATACATGTTTACCTTATCTACTATTTTTCCCCATCTGCCGTTTGGAGTCTGAGATTGAGAGCTTGGCTCATTTGTTTTGCAGTTTTTCAGTATTGTTTATTTAATTCATTCTTGTATAAAAAAAGAAACGATACTTAAAGATAGAGCTTTCATTTCTAGATTTGTGATATATATTCAAGAAGTAGCTTTTCATAGTATATATCCTTTTAAACGCAATGATGGTTGTTACTACATACTATAGTCTCATTAGTCTATTAAATGTACGAAATGACAAAACCAAGAAGTGAAGCCAAGTCATCTCGATTGTAACCTGGTGGGTGAACCAAGCTAAAAGTACACATCGATTACATTTTCTCTCATAATTGATCACAACTGGTTGAACCCGTGTGTCAGCAAACCTTCAAAACCGCTGCTCTTTACCACAATCACCACTATGCAGACTTTGCTGTCAAACTTGAGGTCAAAAGCATAAGATGGCTGCCCCCATATGAGGCATAATTAATGTCAGTTTAAATCAGAATTAAAGTATTGTACATTTTTATATGCAGCCTATCGTTCCTACATTGTGATCGATGTTTGTTCTCTTCCTTTGGTTCAGGTCCGTAGATCATGGTGAGCAGCGGGTTGATTCTCTCGGTGTACATAATTACCTTTGTGATTGGCTTCCCAGCCAACCTCCTGGCTCTCTATGCCTTCAGTGTCAAGATCCATGTCAAGGCAAATCCAACAGACATCCTGCTACTCAATCTGACCGTCTCCGACCTGCTCTTCTTGCTCATCCTTCCTCTCAAAATGTACGAGGCCAATTTAGACATGAAGTGGAATCTGCCCCGCTTCCTGTGCTCCCTCACCGCCTTCACCTTCTTCTCCACCATCTACACCAGCTCCTTGTTGCTGATGGTTGTCAGTCTGGTTCGCTACATTGCACTCGCCTTCCCTATCACCTATCATCGGCTGCACAAACCTGTGTATGCAGTAGTGCTGAGTGCAGTCATTTGGCTAATCACCTTAGCACACTGCACTATCAAATTCATCACCCAGCACCACCCAGCCCTAGCCAGTGAATCCCTTGATGGCCATGCTTGCTATGAGAACTTTACGGAGAATCAGCTGGATGTCCTACTGCCGATACGTTTGGAATATTTCTTTTTTCTCTGCCTTGTTCCTCTTGTAATTTGTGTTTACTGCTACGTGCAATGCATCTTGATCCTGTACAGCCGCCCCAGGATATCCCGCATGCAGAAGCAGAAAGCCATCGGTATGGCCTTGGGGACTCTGGCCGTGTTCCTCATTTGCGTGCTACCATACAATATCTCTCATTTAGTGGGTTTCATTGAGGGTAAGAGCCCAGAGTGGAGGTACTACGTTTTGCTGCTTAGCACCTTCAACACCTGCATTGATCCCATCATCTTCTACTTTTCTTCATCTAGCTTCCACTGCAACAGTAAAAAGTCAATTTTCAGAAAATGTAAACTCACTGTTTCAGAGTTAGAAAAGCAGGTCACAGGCTCTAACCCAGGGTGAAAGACACTGTCCAGCTTTACTTAAATGCCTAAAATTAACATTTATTTTATCTTTATAAAGCAATGTCCTTAAAATCTGAGGTGTGATCTGATCCTGTTAAAAGTGAATGTGTTGCTTTTGAAAAACAATGTAGCGCCTTTAAAAAAAAGAATGCAGAGACATTTTATTTGCATATGCAAAATTCCTAATTTTATTATTTTACAGTAAGTTCTGTGTTATAAATGGGAATTCAAATCATTTGCGCCCTTGACACAGTAGCTTGTGTTTCCTTTAACGCCGGCCAGCCTCTCTTGTGCACTTATGCATTCTGTAGGCACACATGTAGAATATACCTGCAACAAAAAACAAAAGTCAGAAATAAAGTGATGTGCCAGAAAGGCATTTTCTTCAGCACACAGATATGCCAAGTACAAGATAGTGGCACAATAACGAGTTATAGACATAAATGTATTTTTTAAATGTAAATATACTTTTTTGTTATCCAGTATATCTGATGTTATTGTGTGAGTTTGATAATATGTGTGTATATTGAAACTATATCGAGGGGTGTTTTCAACAGCCCCTCTAACAATTGTTACTAATTAAGCTTTGTGTAAATCACAGAAATATGTGTGACAGCAGTTTATTTTTTACTTCATCATTTGTTTCTCATGAACAGACAGAGATGTAATATTCAAGGAGGAATTCATACTGATTTAGTTGACTCTGTTGGGACCTGGTATTTGTGAACTACAGTTCGGCCAACATGTGGAGTCAAACCCTGGCCACACGTTCTTTGTTCTGGAGACAAACCAGAGCCTCCAGAACTCAGTCTCCCAGGGTGCTTCAACATCACACTGAGGTGTGAAAACTGACAGGGGACACAAGTTTCAACAACTATTGGTAACTCTGGGCCCCATGACCCATGAGGTCACCAGGCCAATATAAGCCCAGTTCTCCCCCCTTGATCCTCTTTCTACTCAACTCTCTTAGAGGAGCCAACCTCTCTGTCTGCTCAACTTCAATGGAGGAGAGTTGCAGCTTGCAGCTCACCTCACCTGGGAAGCCTCCTCCCAATCCAAGCTCCATCAACCTTCAGGCAGGCCTATATGGAGCTGACTGCTAATACCTTCCAAAAGGCAGCGACGCAAGCGCCTGCCTAAGAACTTTGGCAAAAGAACTGCATCGTACAGCAGAACCACAAAACAGGAGCCACAAAACCAGCAAGACGACTTCACTGGACTTCAAACAGCACATCAAGCACATCGGTAAGGTTTAAGAACAGACACAGTAATTGAACAATGGAAAGCACTGGGTGATGAAACCTTTTACTGCACAAGTGTATTGCATTGATGTACAATACATGAACTGCTGATCTGAGGACTCACACTACTCTGCTCCTCCACTACCTTCACTGGTTACCGGTGGCTTCCCGCGTCCATTTCAAAACAATAGTACTTGCGTACCGTGCTGCGAATGGATCGGGTCCAGTCTACATCCAGGAAATGGTCAAACGTTACATTTCAGCCCCTCTATTCCCCTCTGCTTCTGCCAATCGGCTTGTTGCTCCCTCACTGCGAGCTAAACACTCATCAAAAACACGACTGTTTGCTGTCCTGGTGCCTAAATGGTGGAATGAGATCCCTATGGACATCCGGATAGCTGAGAGTTTACACATCTTCCGCCGCAAACTAAAAACATGCCTCTTCCGAATATACCTTGAAACACAATTTTAAACTAACATTTTAGTAGCACTTAAATGGCACTTACTTATAGCACTTTGTAGTTAAGCTTTTTCGAAGAAATTGTACTTTCTGGATTCTTGTTGTTCTGGCTTTGTACCTTCATGGTTGATGCACTTATTTTAAGTCACTTTGGATAAAAGCGTCAGCTAAATGAAATGTAATAGAAAAGGACATATTCTGCTGCTGATTCATACCATAAACTCCTTGTGGTAGTTGCAGCCTAAAGGCCGAATTATAGCACTGCGACTGCAACTGCGGCTGGTCACGCCATAGATATAGAAGACAATAAAGGCTAAATGTCTCGGCCAATGGAGTCGAACGTCCGTACATAGCGGCCATCTTGCGTCAGGTGGCTCGCTCAACCATAACATTGTGATGTAATGGTACATACTTTTTAAATAACCATAACTTGTTCAATTTTCCACCGATTTTTAAACGGTTTGGTTTTTATAAACGTCAGAGATGTAGTTATAACAGTGCATACTTATGAATAATTATGTTATTTTCTAAAAAATGTAATAATGTTCTTAAATAGCTACAAGATTTCCCTTCACAATTATACATCAAGAATTGTTTTCTTTTATTTTCTATAAAAAGTACATGTACCACTACCAACACAATGTTATGGGTGAGCAAACCGTCTGACGCAAGATGGCCGCCATGTGTGGACGTTCGACTCCGTTGGCCGGAAACGTGGACGAGACATCTAGCCTTTATATATATATCTATGGGCCAGTCAGTATATAAATCCGCCAGTCAGTGACGGGTTATTCAAGTGGTCATACTTTTGGATCTCTTCTGCCAAACGCTCTTCTATTTGGTCCATATTCGTCATTCTAAATCTTCCGTGGTTTCTGCCGGTATTATGGGGCATGAAACCTGAAATGCGACTCCAGAAAGGATGTGCTTAACGGACCAATCACAGCCTTGCGGGCTGTGTGAGGCTTGCGGAGCTTTGTCGTATAGTTCGAAAAACTTGCGGACGCACGCAAGCCAGAAGAGGGGGTCTGCAAGACACGAAAGGGGCTCTTGCTCTTGCTCTCGCGTGCCTGCGTAAAATCAGACTATAAGTCGGCCTTAAGAGCAGTATTGACTTGAATAACATGCTCAGAACTGTTTGAGTCGGCCGTGTTTATTCCCTGTTGCAGTGAAAATGATGCTAATGTAGACAGTGCTAACAGGAAGCGAAACCCATATTGATGACAAGGAACTGCAGAGACAGATGTCCTTAATTGATTCTCTATGTGGACATTTATCGGTGTATTTAAAATTATCGTTTAGGTATAAATAAGAATAAAAGTTGACCCATGGCCTGATGAAATCCAAACCTTATTATCATTTTTAGAGTTTATGTAATGGGAGGAGGTTATTTTTTAACACATGTGAAAGACAAAAATGAACCGGTTGTTTTGCATACATTAGCATAGGTACAGAAGAGTACAGCTTTTCAGGTACTGCTTATGTCAACTCATTTTTGAAAACAGGAGGCACAGGAGGTAAAAAACATAGAGCTCAACATTTTACGAAATCGTTTATGAGGTAAGTCGATTTTTTTTTTCTTTTACCTTATCAATCATTTTTCCACATTCGGTGTTTCGAGTCTGAGATTGACATAATGGCATTACAGCTCCCAGAGGTGAAGCCAAATCATCTTGATTGTCACCTGGTGGGTGAACCAAGCTAAAAAGTCATAGTACACATTGATTACATTTGCTCACAGAGGAGGTTTGTTCAAGTGTTTGTGCAACTTTTTGCGGTAAATTGGTTTTTAACTCATAACTTATTCGCAACTAGTAAAACTGCTGTGTCGGCAGAGCTTCTTTACCGCTGCCCTTTACCAGAATCACCACTATGCAGACTTTGCCGTCAAAAGTGAGATCAAAAGCGTAAGATGGCAGCCGCCACACGAGGCATAATTTAGTTTCAGTTTAAATCAGAAATAAAGTATTGAACATTTTTATATACAGCCTATCGTTCCTACATTTGATGATGTTTGTTCACTTCCTTTGGTTCAGGTCCGTAGATCATGGTGGGCAGCGGGGTGATTCTCGTGGTGTACATAATCACCTTTGTGATTGGCTTCCCAGCCAACCTCCTGGCTCTCTATGCCTTCAGTGCCAAGATCCACGTCAAGGCAAATCCAACTGACATCCTGCTACTCAATCTGACCGTCTCCGACCTGCTCTTCTTGCTCATCCTTCCTCTCAAGATGTACGAGGCCGATTCAGACATGACGTGGAATCTGCCCCGCTTCCTGTGCTCCCTCACCTCCCTCATCTTCTTCTCCACAATCTACACCAGCTCCTTGTTGCTGATGGCTGTCAGTCTGGTTCGCTACATTGCACTCGCCTTCCCTATAACCTATCATCGGCTGCACAAACCTGTGTATGCAGTAGTGATGGGTGCAGTCATTTGGCTGATCCCCTTAGCACACAGCAGTATCACTTACATCATCCTGCACCACCCATCCCTAGCCAGAGAAACCCCTGATGGCCATGCTTGCTATGAGAACTTTACGGAGAAGCAGCTGGATGTCGTCCTCCCGATGCGTTTGGAGATTTTCTTTTTTCTCTGCCTTGTTCCTCTTGTAATTTGTGTTTACTGCTACGTGCAATGCATCTTGATCCTGTACAGCCGCCCCAGGATATCCCGCATGCAGAAGCAGAAAGCCATCGGTATGGCCTTGGGGACTCTGGCCGTGTTCCTCATTTGCGTGCTACCATACAATATCTCTCATTTAGTGGGTTTCATTGAGGGTAAGAGTCCAGAGTGGAGGTACTACGTTTTGCTGCTTAGCACCTTCAACACCTGCATTGATCCCATCATCTTCTACTTTTCTTCCTCTAGCTTCCACTGCAACAGTAAAAAGTCAATTTTCAGAAAACGTAAACTCCCTGTTTCAGAGTTACAAAAGGAGGTCACAGGCTCTAACCCAGGGTAAAAGACACTGTCAAGCTTTAATGTTATTATGTTACTGTATATTATTCCATTCATTATCCAACTATTATCTCTACTGCTTATCCTTGAGCCAATCCTACCCAGCAAGAAGTACCATATGCTTCAGAAGTTGTTTTAATTCAAGCTTAAAATTCACATTTATTTATCTTTATAAAACAATGTCCTAAAAATCTGAGGTGAAATCTGATCCTGTTGAAAGTGACTGTGTTGCTTTTAAAAACAATGTAGACTCTTTAAAAATAAATAAATGCAGAGACATTATATTTGCATATGCATAATTCCGAATGTTATTATTTTACTACTTTCTCTATTTTTGAATGGGAATTCAAATCATTTGGGACCTTGACACAGGAGCTTGTGTTTACTTTAACGTTGGCCAGACACTCTTCTTAACTCGTGCTTTCTGTAGGCACACATGTAGAATATACCTGCAACAAAAAAACAAAACAAACAGATATGTCAAGTACAAGATGGTGGCACAATAACAATAAGTTATAGACAGAAAATATATATTGTAAATGTATTTTTTTTTCTCTTAGTTATCTAGTATATCTGAAGCTTATTTTGTGTGTATTGAGACCATATCGAGGGATTATTCCAACAGCCTCTCTAACAATTGTTATGAATAAAGTAGGGCTGTGAAATGATTAAAATTTTTAATCAAATTAATCACAGGTTTCTATGGATTAATCATGATTAATCACATTACCGATTTTCTCTGAATATTTTTGTGAAAACAAGATTTATGACATTTAACTTTTCTTTTGTGCTGCAACTCAGCAGTTCTTCAGCAGTTATCATTGCTTTTCCATATGGAACATTAATATAATCTTCATCCTAAACAATATTCGGGCTCCTTAGCCATTGTGTGGTTGAATAAAACTTTTTTTTTTAAAATCAAACAGAAATTATTTGAGCTTCTTAGCCATAGGATGGTTGACATTTTTTATATTTTTTGTCACACAACCATTAACCACACCATGATACAATCTAATGCCTCTAAAGGCCCTCTTAGCTACTCGTTCTTTAGCCAGTTGGTGAGGCAAACTAACTTGTTCAAATTCTCTGACAGTAAAGCTGACCGCTTCTTTTGCACAATGTGTCCGGCGAGTGAGTCTGGTTTGGCGCATTCCACTTGAACGCCCCTCGCCGACCAACACATGCTTCGCGTTGCGGTGGTTAGGCGGGTATTGCTACGTCGAAACGATAACTTCTCGCAGAGTGTGCATATCACCTTGGTTTTACTGAATGTTCGATCTTTGTTTTTTTGGAACACGATCTTCCCGTCCAGAAGGTCCTCAGGTTCATCAGAATTATCCATGTTGTTTGTTTGTTTGAATGGCAGCTGCCGTCTGACTGCATTAGAGCGGCAACTAGTGCAGAGGCGGCGGAATTGGAAGGTCCTTCTGCGCATGCGTTAAATGCGTTAAAAAAAAAAAAACGAATTAATCCTGTAATTTAATCATAACGCGTTAACGCGTTATTTTTCACAGCTCTAGAATAAAGCTTTGTGAAAATTACAAAAATATTTGTGACAGCAGTTTATTTTTTTACTGTATCATTTGTTTCTCATGAACAGACAGAGTTGTAATATTCATGGAGCAATTCAAACAGATTTTTTTGACTATCAGCAAGACACAGTTATTACAGTAAAGTTGACTGCACCTGTGTATTGGACCCAACCCAGTATGTAGGACCAGAAAAAGACCCAGTCTGTAATACAAGGGTCATTTCAGGTGAAGTTCACACTGTGCACCAATAGTTTGTGCAACAGGCCGACTGGACTGTCACTGTACATGATATTCAAATTCACCACAAAACACATCATTCATGCCCGATGTGATATTTGGGTACTGTGTACATTTATTCTGTTGAAGAAGAGATACCTGCAAAAGTAATACAAGCCCATTTTCCACTTCTGTACTTTTGTGTTTGTACACAAACGGTCGTCATGAGAGCCTCTGAACAGAGTAATCAATCCATCCACAATAAAATACATTAATAACAACATGTGTTTTGTTTTATTCAACCCTGCGGCAAAAATAAGAGATATGTTAATTTCCTCAGCCAACCACACAAAACGCTAATCAGAAAATGACCTGGGAACATTAACTCACAAACAACTAACAATTCTGTGAGAGATGCTGATACAACTGCAGCTCTGTCTTATGAACTGTGTAGCTTTTGAGTGTGACGACGACAACAGCAACAACAGGATCTGAGGCAAAGTCGACCAGGAGGCAAGATTATTGCAAACTTTGCTGATGACCTTGGGTTTCTCAAGGCTTACCTGGACCGGGTGGAGGAAATCTGGGCGGACAGAGAACAGATGGACTTGGTGAAGAATGAAGATACCCTTCAGTCCGTGCTGAAGAGGCTCCAGGTGGCAGGACAAAAAGTGAAGGGAGAGAATCCAAAGAAAGTTTTGTAACGTTTTATGAGGGAGACCCAGGCTCCTTCTGTAGCTTGGAGACATATTGCCCCCAAAAAATCTACACATTACCAAGTCGGTTTGTGACGTCCTGTCGTTTTAGTTGTTAATTCCTGTCTCTTTATATTTTCTGTTTCCTGTTTTATTTTGTAGTCTCTGTTCCTTGTGGGTTGTTTCTGTCTCTGTGGGAGAGGCGGTGGTCTAGTGGCAGAAACATGGACTATGGGCAGAGAAGGTCTCTGGTTCGTCTCTGGTTCGACTCCACGGAGAGACAACAAAAGACGAATCTGGATTGATATGTCTAAGAGTCTCCCTACCCTGTCTAGTGCCCCTGAGCAAGGCACCTTACTCCCCCACCATCTGCCAAATTTCCCTACCTGCATGAGTGGCCAATTACCCCTGCCTTCCCTGTGTGTATTTAAGCCTCTGGCCTTCCCCTTGTCCTCTGTCGGATTATCTGTTTTTCTCCCAGTATTTCTCTGTGGTTCTTGTTCTTGTTCCTCGTGCCGTCTGGTTAAGGATATTCCATGATTCCGTCCTTTTCTGCGTTCCTGCCCTGTCCTGATCTCCTTAGCCTCTCGTGTAAGCTTCCTTGTGCTTTTGTTTTGTTAAAGACTCGTTTTGTTATAACCTCTGCATCCTGGGTCCATCTCCTTCCTCAAACCGTGACAGAACGATCCGACCAAACTATGGACCCAGCAGAGTTTATTATTTTGATTGTTTGATGCCGGAGCTGGAGTTGGGACGCTCAAACCCATTCAAGGGGACCCGCCTGGCCCTGGGTGGACCCCGCAGCCTGCAGTGGATGTCTGCGGTTGGGGGCAGAGGTGAGAGGAGTAACCCCGCTCCTTTTCAGCCATCTCACAGGCACCACCTTCCAGCCCCATGTACAATCCTGCACACGGGAAGCGGCATGGCCTTTTGGGGACCCCGCAACCTCAAGAGGCTCCCAGCTGTCTCTCATTCTCCGACGTCAGAGGTCCTCACATCGGCATCGGTCCCGGTCCCTGCTCCATGCCGAGGTTCCAACCTGACGTCCCCTGTGTTCCGACGTCGGAGGTCCTTGCGGCATCGGCTCCAGTCCCTTCCCTGCACCAGAGGATCCTGGCTGACGTCCCCTGTTTTCCGGCGTCGGAGGTCTTCGCGGTGCCAGCTCCAGCACCTGCTCCAGTCCCTGCTCCACGCCAGAGGCCCCCAGCTGACTTCTCTCATTCTCCAACGTCAGAGGTCCTCACAGCGGTGTCGGCTCCATTCCCTGCTCCGCGCCGGAGGCCCACCAGATGTCTCTCATCCTGCGACGTCAGAAGACATCCCCTGTGATCCAGCATCGGAGGTCCTCACGATGCAAGTCCCTGCTCCGCGCCGGAGGCTCCTGGATGACGTCCCCTGTGTTCCGGCGTCGGAGGTCCTCGCTGCACCTGCTCTAGTCCCTGCTCTACGCCGGAGGCTCCTGGCTGACGTCCCCTGTGGTCCGGCATCGGAGGTCCTTGCGGTGCCAGATCCAGTCCCTGTTCCACGCCGGAGGGTCCCGGCAGACGCCACTCTGTTTCGGGCATCGGAGGTCCTCGCCATGCCTGCTTCAGTGCCTGCCTTTGAGCGGCCACGGTGCCGCCCTCCCGGGCCTCAGAACTCTGCCTTGATCGGCCCGCCGGAGCCCTTATTCCTGTTTCCTGAGCGGCCATGGAGCCATTGGCCCGAGACCCTGGATACCTCCCGGATTCCCTCCTCCGGTTCCCCACTCCTACCTCCCTTCTCGGTTCAGTTTTTGGACCGTCTTGAATCCGGTTCCTTGAGGGGGGGGTACTGTGACGATCGGTCATTTTTGTTCTGGATTTCTGTCTCTTTGTGTTTTCTGTTTCCTGTTTTATTTTGTAGACTCCCTTTCCTTGTTTGTTGTTTCTGTCTTAACTTCCTGTCGTTGATTGTCGTGCCCAATCGTCATGTGTTTAACCTGTGTTTAATTGCCCCTTCCTTTCCTGGGTATTTAAGCCTCTGTGTTTCCCTTTGTCTGTCGGATCGTTTGTTCTTCTACTCGTTTCTACAAGTCGTCAGATATGTTTTTTTTTGTCCTGCTGTCTCGTCCAGCTTCCCCTGCTTATCCTTCCTTGTTCTCCGTGCGCCTTGTCGCCAGTGGTTACTTGTAGTGTTCATGTTTTGTTTTTTGTCTAGTTTAAAGACCCAGGGTAATAGACACTGTCCAGCTATAATGTTATTATTGTACTGTATATTACTCCTCATGTTTTGTTTTTTGTCTAGTTTAAAGACTCAGTTTATATTAAATACCTTTTTTTTTTTGTTATAACCTCTGCATCCTGGGTCCATCTCCTTCCTGAAACCGTGACACGGTTCATTACTATTTACTACTTATACAGAAAGTATTGAATATGTAGCCATATGTCGTTTTTTTTTTCTTTTTGATGAAATGTAATCAGTAAAGTGAATTTGCAATTAAGTTACTGATGTAATCTTATTATATTCCTCAATGCTGAGCTGATTAGGTTAACTGCACCAGAAGCGCAGACAATCAGCAATCCTCAGTAGATCCCCAGACATCAACCTGCTGAGGAAGATCCCAGATGCGATAGAAAGCTCTGGATCAGCTGTTAAACAGGCCTCATTGTGGGACTGATTTCTCAGCGACTTTTTCAATTACAAGTTAAATATGTATTTTTCAACAAGAGAAGAGAAGCCTAAACATATGACATCATAAACTCCATCTGTCATCATGTAAGATTTAAGAACAGACACAGTAATTGAACAATGGAGCCTCAGATGTTTCAAATGACATGGAACTGCAGAGAGAGGTCCTAAATCGATTCTCTATGTGGAAAAATAATCGTATCTTTATTTATCTCGTAGGTGTAAATAAGAATGAATGCAGTCCCATGGCCTGTTGAAATCCAAACCTAATTATTATGTTTATATTTAATGTAGTGGGAGGAGGTTCTTTATTAACACGTATGTAAGTCAAAATTAACCTGCGGTTTTGCATTTTGTTAAAGATTAACCATCTCGGGCTCCATATAGGGTAAAATAAATTTGACTCTGGGCCACATCAAACAACTGCTTCCTCAGCTGACGTCTCTGTTTCATACCTATTTTTAAGTGCGACTCACCTCTTTGCGGAAATCATTGATATCAGCTCATCTTTGAAAGCTAGAGGCACAGCAACGGAAGACAAAACATACAACTCTCTTTGTTTCTTCCTTGAAGCCTAAACATTCCTAAAACGTCTTCTCTTAGGTAAGTAGATATATGTTTACCTTATGAACATAACTGTTACGGGTGGTTCTTTGGTTGGACCCCAAAGCAGACACAGAGAGCAGTCTAGTGTTGAGTGAGGTTTATTTTAACACCAGAAAATAGAGCAGGCAGGCTGTGGAGGCAGGGTGCTGGCTGGCCGAATAATCCAGGGGGGAAAACGCAGGAGGGAAAGCGAAAAAAACCGAGGAGCAGCAACAAGGCACACCGAGGAGTCTGTGTAACAAAAGAAAACACTAATGGTTAAATACGAAACAAAATACGAAGGGCGAGAATCAGAGGTCGTCATGGGTACGCTACCGAACAAGACGGAATTATCTGGCAGAGTAGTGGAGTCGGGACCAGGCTTTTATGGAGTGGATGATGGGTGAGTGATTGCAGGTGTGCCTTGTTTGCTGAAGTGAGGAAGCCAGCCACACCCCCTGCCATAGACACCACCTGCAGGACAGGAACAGAACAGGAGAGGGAGACAAAGACAACACAACCAACAACAGAATCACCACAGTACCCCCCCCTCAAGGGACGCCTCCTGGTGGCCTACCCGGCTTGTCCGGGAACTCAGAATAAAAATCATGGAGGAGTGTGTGGTCGAGAATGAGGGAGCGGGAAATCCACTGCCGCTCCTCCGGCCCATAACCCTCCCAATCCACCAGATACTGAAACCCCCTGCCTCGCCGACGTACGTCCAATATCTTAGTAACCGTATAGGCAGGGTTGTCATCAATGCTCCGGGTGGGTGGCGGGGGCTCGGCCGGAGGGCTTAGCGGGCTGGTAGACACTGGCTTGAGGAGAGAGACATGGAAAACTGGGTGGATATTAAGAGAGGGGGGAAGCTTAAGCTTCATAGCACAGGGGTTAATAACCCGGTCAATTTCATACGGGCCAATAAATTTGGGTGTGAGTTTCCGGGATTCTGTTTGGAGTGATAAATCCCGGGAAGATAACCATACTCTCTGACCGGGTTGGTAATCCGGGGCCGGGGTACGATAACGGTCCGCTACTCTCTGATTGCGAGCAGCGGTACGGATGAGGGCTGCCCGGGCCTCACGCCAGACTCGACGAGCACGCCGGAGATGCCCCTGCACCGAGGGTACTGCCACGTCCGTCTCCTGAGCTGGGAAGAGTGGAGGTTGGTATCCGTTGGCAGCCATGAACGGGGACATCCCTGTGGCGGAGCAGACCAGGGAGTTGTGGGCGTATTCTACCCAGGGGAGGTGGGTGGACCAGGAAGCCGGATGGCGGGATGAGACGCAACGCAGAGCCGCCCCAAGGTCCTGATTTGCCCGTTCTGTCTGGCCGTTCGTCTGTGGGTGGTAACCAGACGACAAGCTGACCGACGCCCCCAGCGCCTGGCAAAAGGCTCTCCAAACACGGGCGGAGAACTGCGGACCCCTGTCTGATACAATGTCTACCGGGATGCCATGGAGACGGAACACATGCTGCACCAGAAGAGTGGCCGTCTCGAGGGCGGATGGCAGCTTCGGCAGGGGGATGAAGTGTACCGCCTTGGAGAAGCGGTCAACGATGGTAAGTATAACCGTGTTTCCCTCCGAAGGCGGCAGGCCCGTGATGAAGTCGACGGCGATGTGGGACCACGGCCGGTGGGGAATGGGCAGGGGACGGAGCAGGCCGGCAGGAGCCTGATGGGAAGCCTTACTCCGGGCGCAGACAGAACAGGCGGAAACGAACAGCTTAGTGTCTGCCAGCCATAGAGGGCCACCAAAAACGTTGTTGTATGAGAGTCAAAGTCCGGTGGGAACCAGGGTGGCATGAAATCCTGGAGGAATGCCCCCACTGGAGAACTGCGGATCTGGCAGCTGGAGGAACAAACAGACGGTTAGGTGGACACCCATGAGGAATTGGTTGGTCCTTCTGGGCTCCCTGGACCACTCCCTCGATCTCCCACCCAGCTGTTCCAACCACACAGGAGGAAGGTAAGATGGTACTCCCCGCAGCATCCTCCACCGGAGGGGCGAACTGACGGGACAAAGCATCTGGTTTGATGTTCCTGGTACCGGGTCTGAAGGTTAGACTGAAGTTAAAGCGTCCCAGGAACAAGGCCCACCGAGCCTGGCGTGAGTTCAGCCTACGGGCAGAGCGAAGGTAGGAGAGATTTTTATGGTCAGACCAGACTATGAATGGGTGAATAGAGCCCTCAAGCCAGTGCCTCCACTCCCGGAGGGCCAGGACGACCGCTAATAACTCCCTGTTTCCTACATCGTAGTTTATCTCCGCCGAGGAGAGCTGGCGGGAGAAAAAGGCGCAGGGGTGGAGCTTCTGGTCAGAGGCGGTTCGCTGAGAAAGAACCGCCCCCACACCGGAGTCCGAAGCATCCACCTCCACCACGAACTGAACAGCAGAGTCAGGATGGACAAGCACTGGTGCAGAGGAAAACAAAAACTTTAGTTTAGCAAACGCCGCCTCTGCTGCCGGCGACCAATCAAAGGGGATCTTAACTGAAGTTAACTTGGTCAGAGGTGTGGCAACTTTGCTATAGTCACGGATAAACCTACGGTAGAAATTGGCGAATCCTAGAAACCTCTGTAGTTGCTTCCTTGATGTAGGAGTGGGCCATTCGGCCACTGCCTGAACCTTGGCAGGGTCGGTCTTAATTTGCCCTTTCTCCACAATAAACCCCAGAAAACTTACAGACGAAACATGAAACGTACATTTCTCAGCCTTAGCATACAGTTTGTTCTTGAGAAGTCTTTTAAGCACCAGTGAAACGTGTTGAACATGTTCTTGGAAATTACGTGAAAAAATCAAAATGTCATCTAGATAAACAAAAACAAACCTATTCAACATATCCCGAAGCACATCATTAATAAGTGTTTGAAAAACAGCAGGTGCATTGGTGAGACCGAAAGGCATTACAAGATATTCAAAATGTCCCAACGGAGTGTTGAAGCCGGTTTTCCACTCGTCCCCTTCCTTGACTCTGACCAGATGATAGGCATTACGAAGATCCAATTTGGTGAAGATGGTTGCTTCGTGTAGGGGCCCAAAGGCTGAGTCAATCAGGGGAAGGGGATATTTATTCTTAATAGTGATGTCATTTAATCCTCTATAGTCGATACAGGGGCGGAGCGACTTATCCTTCTTGGCTACAAAGAAAAAGCCAGCTCCCATAGGTGAAGAGGAGGGTCGAATGAGGCCGGTTTTGAGCGAGTCTGTGATATAAGCCTCCATGGCGTCTCTCTCGGGTTTGGACAGATTGTACAATTTACTGGACGGATAGGGGGCGCCCGAAAGCAAATTGATGCAGCAATCATAGGGTCTATGAGGGGGAAGGGACAAGGCACGATCTTTGCTAAACACATCTTGGAGATGGTGATAAACAGAGGGAACAGAGGTGAGATCGACCGGTTTGGGTGGAGATGGTGTGGTGGCTGGCCTGGAGGGAATGGCAGAATGCAGACAGTGGGAGTGACAGAAAAGACTCCAATTGGTTATGGAGGAAGTGGACCAGTCTATGTGTGGGTTATGGAGCTTTAGCCAAGGGAGACCTAACACTAGCGGAGACGTGGGAGATGGGATAATGTACAGGGATATGGATTCATGATGGTTACCGGAGAGTAGTAGCGAAATGGAAACAGTGCGGTGAGTGACACGAGCCAGGAGCCTACCATCAAGGGCAAACACATCCTTGGGCTGAGGAAGAGGCTCAGAGGGAATGTGGGATTGCATAATCAAGTCAGAGTCAATAAAATTGTCATCTGCACCGGAGTCAATAAGGATGGACAGGGGTAGGGAACCCTGCGACCATGACACGGTGCCCTTAATTAGCAGGCGAGGAGAGGACAACGAAATAGATGAGTGGCTCACCAGCGCCCCTCCGGTGACTGATGAGCCCCCCCTTTTGGCAGTGCAGGGCAATGAGCCATCTGATGATCCTCCTGCCCACAGTACATGCAGAGCCTCTGGAGGCGACGACGCTGACGTTCCGTGGGAGTGAGCCTCATCCGTCCTAGTTGCATGGGCTCCTCGGGGCAGAGAGGAGAAGAGGCTGTCCGCGGAGGAGTCCCGTGGGGAGGGGATGGCGGACGAGAAGATTCCGGAGAACCCCGATGGTGAGAGCTCATTGTCTGTCTCACGGGAGGGGCGTGTCTCTCTCTCTCTGATCTCTCCCTACGTCTCTCACGGAGCCGGCTATCTAAACGAATAGCTAAAGAAATTAACTCATCCAGAGAGGTGGTCTCGTCCCGTGCCGCTAACTCGTCTCTCAACTCCTCCCGCAAACCCCGGAGGAAAACTGCCTGTAGGGCCCGCTCATCCCACCCGCTCTCGATTGCGAGAATGCGGAAATCTATGGAGTGAGTTGCAACTGAATTTTGCCCTTGGCGTAGCGAAAGGAGCCGACTGCTGGCCTCCTTGCTACGTAGGGGATGGTCGAAAACCCTGAGAAATTCGGCGGAGAATGACTGAAAGGAATCGCAGATGGGGGAGTTAGCGTGTGATATGGCAACAGACCAAGCCGCGGCGCGCTCCGACAGGAGGCTCATAACAAAGGCGGTCCGCGACTGGTCTGAGGAGTACGTGAGTGGCTGCTGATCAAAAACGAGACTGCACTGGTGAAGAAATTGTCTACATGTCCCTAATTCTCCTGAATACCTGACGGGCGTGGGGATGAAGGGTTCCCGGGGTTGTGCAGAATGAGCGATGGGAAGAGCTGGTGGTACAGGAGCAGGAGCTGGAACCGGAGCTGGAAGGTGGACGGGAACCGTCGTGGTGAGGTGAGTAGACAGCTGGTCCAAGCGGCCACCGACTTGTGCCACATTAGAGGAGAGATTCTGGAGCATCTCCATAATCTCTTGTAGAGCCGTCTCGTGCTGACCCATGCGAACTCTGTGGTTCGAAAGAGCTTGTCTAAATTTATCTGCGTCTGCGGGGTCCATTTTGGCCAGATAATTCTGTTACGGGTGGTTCTTTGGTTGGACCCCAAAGCAGACACAGAGAGCAGTCTAGTGTTGAGTGAGGTTTATTTTAACACCAGAAAATAGAGCAGGCAGGCTGTGGAGGCAGGGTGCTGGCTGGCCGAATAATCCAGGGGGGAAAACGCAGGAGGGAAAGCGAAAAAAACCGAGGAGCAGCAACAATGCACACCGAGGAGTCTGTGTAACAAAAGAAAACACTAATGGTTAAATACGAAACAAAATACGAAGGGCGAGAATCAGAGGTCGTCATGGGTACGCTACCGAACAAGACGGAATTATCTGGCAGAGTAGTGGAGTCGGGACCAGGCTTTTATGGAGTGGATGATGGGTGAGTGATTGCAGGTGTGCCTTGTTTGCTGAAGTGAGGAAGCCAGCCACACCCCCTGCCACAGACACCACCTGCAGGACAGGAACAGAACAGGAGAGGGAGACAAAGACAACACAACCAACAACAGAATCACCACAATAACCTTTCCACATCTCAGGTGTGGAGTCTGAGATAGAGAGTGTTGCTCATTTGTTTTTCTAATTTTTCTGTATTCATTTCATGATATTTATTAACTTAATCATTCTTGTGTGGAAAGTAAAAAAATGATAATAAAAGATAGAGATTTAATTCCTAGATTTGTAGCATATTCACATACAGTGACTTAATACTTGGGTGAGATTATCACCAACGGTTTGTTTGCAGATTTACAGGAAACCTTGCAAGTTCTGCAAACAACACCAGAGTTAACCCTTTTTTTGCGTATATTTACTTCAACTGAACATAACATATTAACCATCTAGCTCCAGTCGCGCCAGCCCGTCTCATAACTTTATCCAGTCTGCCTGCAAGAAGTAGCTGTTCATAGTGAATAACCTTTTAAACGCAGCTAGGAGCAATCGTCAACTCTGTCCACTCCTGGCCAGACACCATGGTTTTCAGCTGAGAAACGTACAAATAGCCCTTCAGTTTAAGTCAGAATTAAAGTATTGTACATTTTTATATGCAGCCTATCATTCCTACATTGTGATCGATGTTTGTTCTCTTCCTTTGGTTCAGGTCCGTAGATCATGGTGAGCAGCGGGGTGATTCTCTCGGTGTACATAATTACCTTCGTGATTGGCTTCCCAGCCAACCTCCTGGCTCTCTATGCCTTCAGTGCCAAGATCCATGTCAAGGCAAATCCAACAGACATCCTGCTACTCAATCTGACCGTCTCCGACCTGCTCTTCTTGCTCATTTTTCCTCTCAAGATGAACGAGGCCATGTCGGGCATGACGTGGAATCTGCCCCACTTCCTGTGCTCCCTCACCTCCTTCATCTTCTTCTCCACCATCCCCACCAGCTCCTTGTTGCTGATGGCTGTCAGTCTGGTTCGCTACATTGCACTCGCCTTCCCTATCACCTATCATCGCCTGACCAAACCTGTGTATGCAGTAGTGATGAGTGCAGTCATTTGGCTGATCACCTTAGCACACTGCAGTATCACTTTCATCACCCAGCACCACCCAGCCCTAGCCAGTGAATCCCTTGATGGCCAGGCCCATGCTTGCTATGAGAACTCTACGCAGAAGCAGCTGGATGTCGTCCTCCCGATACGTTTGGAGATTTTCATTGTTCTCTGGCTTGTTCCTCTTGTAATTTGTGTTTACTGCTACGTGCAATGCATCTTGATCCTGTACAGCCGCCCCAGGATATCCCGCATGCAGAAGCAGAAAGCCATCGGTATGGCCTCGGGGACTCTGGCCGTGTTCTTCATTTGCGGGCTACCATTCAATATCTCTCATTTAGTGGGTTTCATTGAGGGTAAGAGCCCAGAGTGGAGGTACTACGTTTTGCTGCTTAGCACCTTCAACACCTGCATTGATCCCATCATCTTCTACTTTTCTTCCTCTAGCTTCCACTGCAACAGTAAAAAGTCAATTTTCAGGAAACGTAAACTCACTGTTTCAGAGTTACAAAAGCAGGGCCCAGGCTCTAACCCAGGGTAATAGACACTGTCCAGCTATAATGTAATTATTGTACTGTATATTACTGCATTCATTATCAATCTATTACCTCTACCGCTTATCCAACAATTCTACCCAGCAAGAAGTACCATATGCTTCAGAAGTTGTTTTAATTCAAGCTCAAATTTCACATTTATTTATCTTTATAAAACAACGTCATAAAAATCTGACGTGTGATCTGATCCTGTTGAAAGTGACTGTGTTGCTTTCGAAAAAAATGTAGACCTTTTTAATACAAAATAAAGAGACATTTTATTTGGATATGCAAATTCAAATTGTATTATTTCAAGGTCGGTTCTCTATTTTTATGGGAAAGGACATCATTTGCACCCTTGACAGAGTAGCTTTTCTTTACTTTAAAGTGGGCCAGCCACTCTTCTTCACTCATGCTTTCTGTAGGCACAGATGTAGAATATACCTGCAACAAAAAACAAAACAAAAGTCAGAAATAAAGCCACAAAAGCATTTTCTTCAGCACACAGATATGTTAAGTACAAGATGGTGGCACAATAACAAGTTATAGACAGAAGTATAGTTTTCAGATGAAAATATTTGTTTCTCTTAGTTATCAAGTTTATCTGAAGCTTATTGTGTGAGTTTGATAATATGTGTGTGTATTGAGACTATATCGAGGGGTATTTTCAACAGACTCTCGAACAGTTGTTATGAATAAAGCTTTAGGCAAATAACAGAAATATTTGTGACAGCAGTTTATTTTTTTCTGTATCATTTGTTTCTCATGAACCAACAGAGTTGTAATATTTATGGCGGAATTCAAACAGATTATTTTGACTATCAGCAAGATACAGTTATGACAGTAAAGTTGACTGCACCTGTGTATTGGACGCAACCCAGTATGTAGGACCAGGAAAAGCCCCAGTCTGTAATACAAAGGTCATTTCCGGTGAAGTTCACACTCCATTGCAGATCTCGTAGGTGTAAATAAGAATGAATGCAGATCCATGGTCTGTTGAAATCCAAACCTAATTATTATGTTTATATTTAATGAAGTGGGAGGAGGTTCTTTATTAACACGTATGCAAGTCAAAATTAACCTGCGGTTTTGCATTTTGTTACAGATTAACCAACTCGTGGCTCCATATAGGGTAAACTAAATTTGACTCTGGGCCACATCAAACAACTGCTTCCTCAGCTGACGCTCAGTTTCATACCAATTTTTAAGCGCGACTCACCTCTTTGTGGAAATCATTTGATATCAGCTCATCTTTGAAAGCTAGAGGCACAGCAACGGAAGACAAAACATACAACTCTATTTGTTTCTTCCTTGAAGCCTAAACATTCCTAAAACGTCTTCTCTTAGGTAAGTAGAAATATGTTTAGCTTATGAACATAACATTTCCACATCTGGGGTGTGGAGTCTGAGATAGAGAGTGTGGCTCAATTGTTTTGAAAGTTTTCTTTATTACTTTCATGATATTTATTAACTTGTTCATTCTTGTGTGGAAAGTAGAAAGTGATAATAAAAGATAGAGATTTAATTCCTAGATTTGTAGCATTTTCACATACAGTGACTAAATACTTGAGTGAGATTATCACCAATGGATTGCTTGCAGACATACAGGAAACCTTGCAGGTTCTGAAAACAACACCATACATTTCTAAATGTTACCCTCTAATTTCCTCACTACCACACAGGATTCCAAATTTAGTAGCTTGAACCTTTATAATTGAGCCTACATGAGAATATTGCACTGTGATTTTATCTCTTTATTCAAAATGTAGTGTTAAATAATAAAGAGGGATGTGAATACAATTTAAATAATATGACACTTATAGGTCAATTCAAGGTTAAACACACATGTTGGGAATCAGGATGTTTGACGGTAAATTGCATCTTATTTTATGAGTGAAATGCAAGCTCTTAATTATTTACATATTTCTTATAAAGTGTACTCTTATATTGCAGTAATTTTGATTATAGTCTCACATGTTACACTATAACATTTATTAGTTATGAATTCTCTACACAAATTGTTTGGAATGATTCATAATCACTTTTCCATTGTTTTCTGTCGTGGCGTTTTTAATTTTTTCTGTAAAACATCTCGACATCAAACTTCTGCTTACTCAGCTGACGTCTCTGTTTCATATCTATTTTTAAGTGCGACTCACCTCTCTGCAGAAATCATTGATATCAGCTCATCTTTGAAAGCTAGAGGCACAGCAACGGAAAACAAAACATACAACTCTATTTGTTTCTTCCTTGAAGACTTAACATTTCTAAAAAGTCTTCTCTTAGGTAAGTAGTAATATGTTTACTTTATGAACATAATCTTTCCACATCTCGGGTGTAGAGTCTGAGATTGAGAGCGTGGCTAAATTGTTTAGACATTTTTCTTTTTTACTTTCATGATATTTATAAACTATTAAGGAAACCTTGCAAGCTCTGCAAACAACACCAGAGTTAACCCTTTTTTTGCATTTATTAACTTCACCTGAACATAACATGTGAACCATCTAGCTCCAGTCACGCCAGCCCGTCTCATAACTTTATCCAGTCTGCCTGCAAGAAGTAGCTGTTCATAGTCAATAACCTTTCAAACGCAGCTAGGAGCAATCGTCAACACCGTCCACTCCTGGCCAGATACAATTTTTTGCAGCTGAGAAACGTACAAATAACCCTTGAGTTTAAGTCAGAAGTAAAGTATTGTACATTTTATATATGCAGCCTATTATTCTTACATTGTGCTTGATGTTTGTTCACTTCCTTTGGTTCAGGTCCGTAGATCATGGTGAGCAGCGGGGTGATTCTCATGGTGTACATAATTACCTTCGTGATTGGCTTCCCAGCCAACCTCCTGGCTCTCTATGCCTTCAGTGCCAAGATCCATGTCAAGGCAAATCCAACAGACATCCTGCTACTCAATCTGACCGTCTCCGACCTGCTCTTCTTGCTCATCCTTCCTCTCAAGATGAACGAGGCCATGTCGGGCATGACGTGGAATCTGCCCCGCTTCCTGTGCTCCCTCACCTCCTTCATCTTCTTCTCCACCATCTACACCAGCTCCTTGTTGCTGATGGCTGTCAGTCTGGTTCGCTACATTGCACTCGCCTTCCCTATCACCTATCATCGGCTGCACAAACCTGTGTATGCAGTAGTGATGGGTGCAGTCATTTGGCTGATCTCCTTAGCAAACTGCAGTATCACTTTCATCACCCAGTACCACCCAGCCCTAGCCAGTGAATCCCTTGATGGCCAGGCCCATGCTTGCTATGAGAACTTTACGAAGAAGCAGCTGGATGTCCTCCTCCCGATACGTTTGGAGCTTTCCATTGTCTTCTGCCTTGTTCCTCTTGTTATTTGTGTTTACTGCTACGTGCAATGCATCTTGATCCTGTACAGCCGCCCCAGGATATCCCGCATGCAGAAGCAGAAAGCCATTGGTATGGCCTTGGGGACTCTGGCCGTGTTCCTCATTTGCGTGCTACCATACAATATCTCTCATTTAGTGGGTTTCATTGAGGGTAAGAGTCCAGAGTGGAGGTACTACGTTTTGCTGCTTAGCACCTTCAACACCTGCATTGATCCCATCATCTTCTACTTTTCTTCCTCTAGCTTCCACTGCAACAGTAAAAAGTCAATTTTCAGAAAACGTAAACTCAATGTTTCAGAGTTACAAAAGCAGGTCACAGGCTCTAACCCAGGGTGAAAGACATTGTCCAGCTTTAATGTTATTATTGTACAGTATATTAATCCATTCATTATCCATCTATTGCCTCTACCACTTATCCTGAAGCCATTTCTACCCAGCAAGAAGTACCATATGCTTCAGAAGTTGTTTTAATTCAAGCTTAAATTTCACATTATTTATCTTTTTAAAACCAAGTCTTAAAACATCTGAAGTGTGATCTGATCCTGTTAAAAGTGAATGTGTTGCTTTTGAAAAACAATGTAGCGCCTTTAAAAAAAAGAATGCAGAGACATTTTATTTGCATATGCAAAATTCCTAATTTTATTATTTTACAGTAAGTTCTGTATTATAAATGGGAATTCAAATCATTTGCGCCCTTGACACAGTAGCTTGTGTTTCCTTTAACGCGGGTCAGCCTCTCTTCTGCACTCATGCATTCTGTAGGCACACATGTAGAATATACCTGCAACAAAAAACAAAAGTCAGAAATAAAGTGATGTGCCAGAAAGGCATTTTCTTCAGCACACAGATATGCAAAGTACAAGATAGTGGCACAATAATGAGTTATAGACATAAATGTATTTTTTAAATGTAATTTTTTTTTTCTTTTCTCTAAGTTATCCAGTATATCTGATGTTATTATGTGAGTTTGATAATATGTGTGTATATTGAAACTATATCGAGGGGTGTTTTCAACAGCGTCTCTAACAATTGTTATGAATAAAGCTTTGTGAAAATGACAGAAATATGTGTGACAGCAGTTTATTTTTTACTTCATCATTTGTTTCTCATGAACAGACAGGGATGTAATATTCAAGGAGGAATTCAAACTGATTTAGATGACTCTGTTGGGACCTGGTATTTGTGAACTACAGTTCGGCCAACATGTGGAGTCAAACCCTGGCCACACGTTCTTTTTTCTGGAGACAAACCAGAGCCTCCAGAACTCAGTCTCCCAGGGTGCTTCAACAGCACACTGAGGTGTGAAAACTGACCGGGGACACAAGTTTCAACAACTATTGGTAACTCTGGGCCCCATGACCCATGAGGTCACCAGGCCAATATAAGCCCAGTTCTCCCCCCTTGATCCTCTTTCTAGTCAACTCTCTTAGAGGAGCCAACCTCTCTGTCTGCTCAACTTCAATGGAGGAGAGTTGCAGCTTGCAGCTCACCTCACCTGGGAAGCCTCCTCCCAATCCAAGCTCCACCAACCTTCAAGCAGGCCTATATGGAGCAGACTGCTAATACCTTCCAAAAGGCAGCGACGCAAGCGCCTGCCTAAGAACTTTGGCAAAAGAGCTGCATCATACAGCAGAACCACAAAACAGGAGCCACAAAACCAGCAAGACGACTTCACTGGACTTCAAACAGCACATCAAGCACATCGGTAAGGTTTAAGAACAGACACAGTAATTGAACAATGGAAAACACTGGGTGATGAAACCTTTTACTGCACAAGTGTATTGCATTGATGTACAATACATGAACTGCTGATCTGAGGACTCACACTACTCTGCTCCTCCACTACCTTCACTGGTTACCGGTGGCTTCCCGCGTCCATTTCAAAACAATAGTACTTGCGTACCGTGCTGCGAATGGATCGGGTCCAGTCTACATCAAGGAAATGGTCAAAAGTTACACTTCAGCCCCTTCATTACGCTCTGCTTCTGCCAATCGGCTTGTTGCTCCCTCACTGCGAGCTAAACACTCATCAAAAACACGACTGTTTGCTGTCCTGGTGCCTAAATGGTGGAATGAGATCCCTATGGACATCCGGATAGCTAAGAGTTTACAAATCTTCAACGGCAAACTAAAAACATGCCTCTTCCGAATATACCTTGAAACACAATTTTAAACTAACATTTTAGTAGCACTTAAATGGCACTTACTTATAGCACTTTGTAGTTAAGCTTTTTCGAAGAAATTGTACTTTCTGGATTCTTGTTGTTCTGGCTTTGTACCTTCATGTTTGATGCACTTATTTTAAGTCACTTTGGATAAAAGCGTCAGCTAAATGAAATGTAATAGAAAAGGACATATTCTGCTGCTGCTTCATACCATAAACTCCTTGTGGTAGTTGCAGCCTAAAGGCCGAATTATAGCACTGCGACTGCAACTGCGGCTGGTCACGCCATAGATATAGAAGACAATAAAGGCTAAATGTCTCGGCCAATGGAGTCAAACGTCCGTACATAGCGGCCATCTTGCGTCAGGTGGCTCGCTCAACCATAACATTGTGATGTAATGGTACATACTTTTTAAATAACCATAACTTGTTCAATTTTCCACCGATTTTTAAACGGTTTGGTTTTTATAAACGTCAGAGATGTAGTTATAACAGTGCATACTTAAAAATAATTATGTTATTTTCTAAAAAATGTAATAATGTTCTTAAATAGCTACAAGATTTTCCTTCACAATTATACATCAAGAATTATTTTCTTTTATTTTCTATAAAAATTACATGTTCCCCTACCAACACAATTTTATGGGTGAGCAAACCGTCTGACGCAAGATGGCCGCCATGTGTGGACGTTCGACTCCGTTGGCCAGAAACGCGGACCAGACAGCTAGCCTTATATATATATCTATGGGCCAGTCAGTATATAAATCCGCCAGTCAGTGACAGGTTATTCAAGTGGTCATACTTTTGGATCTCTTCTGCCAAACGCTCTTCTATTTGGTCCATATTCGTCATTCTAAATCTTCTGTGGTTTGTGCCGGTATTATGGGGCATGAAACCTGAAATGCGATTCCAGAAAGGATGTGCTTAACGGACCAATCCCAGCCTTGCGGGCTGTGTGAGGCTTGCGGAGCTTTGTCGTATAGTTCGAAAAACTTGCGGACGCACGCAAGCCAGAAGAGGGGGTCTGCAAGACACGAAAGGGGCTCTTGCTCTTGCTCTCGCGTGCCTGCGTAAAATCAGACTATAAATCGGCCTTAAGAGCAGTATTGACTTGAATAACATGCTCAGAACTGTTTGAGTCGGCCGTGTTTATTCCCTGTTGCAGTGAAAATGATGCTAATGTAGACAGTGCTAACAGGAAGCGAAACCCATATTGATGACAAGGAACTGCAGAGACAGATGTCCTTAATTGATTCTCTATGTGGACATTTATCGGTGTATTTAAAATTATCGTTTAGGTATAAATAAGAATAAAAGTTGACCCATGGCCTGATGAAATCCAAACCTGATTATCATTTTTAGAGTTTATGTAATGGGAGGAGGTTATTTTTTAACACGTGTGAAAGACAAAAATGAACCGGTTGTTTTGCATACATTAGCATAGGTACAGAAGAGTACAGCTTTTCAGGTACTGCTTATGTCAACTCATTTTTCAAAACAGGAGGAACAGGAGGTAAAAAACATAGAGCTCAACATTTTACGAAATCGTTTATGAGGTAAGTCGATTTTTTTTTTCTTTTACCTTATCAATCATTTTTCCACATTCGGTGTTTCGAGTCTGAGATTGACATAATGGCATTACAGCTCCCAGAGGTGAAGCCAAATCATCTTGATTGTCACCTGGTGGGTGAACCAAGCTAAAAAGTCATAGTACACATTGATTACATTTGCTCACAGAGGAGGTTTGTTCAAGTGTTTGTGCAACTTTTTGCGGTAAATTGGTTTTTAACTCATAACTTATTCGCAACTAGTAAAACTGCTGTGTCGGCAGAGCTTCTTTACCGCTGCCCTTTACCAGAATCACCACTATGCAGACTTTGCCGTCAAAAGTGAGATCAAAAGCGTAAGATGGCAGCCCCCATACGAGGCATAATTTAGTTTCAGTTTAAATCAGAATTAAAGTATTGAACATTTTTATATGCAGCCTATCGTTCCTACATTGTGATCGATGTTTGTTCTCTTCCTTTGGTTCAGGTCCGTAGATCATGGTGGGCATCGGGTTGATTCTCTCGGTGTACATAATTACCTTCGTGATTGGCTTCCCAGCCAACCTCCTGGCTCTCTATGCCTTCAGTGCCAAGATCCATGTCAAGGCAAATCCAACTGACATCCTGCTACTCAATCTGACCGTCTCCGACCTGCTCTTCTTGCTCATCCTTCCTCTCAAGATGTACGAGGCCGATTCAGACATGACGTGGAATCTGCCCCGCTTCCTGTGCTCCCTCACCTCCCTCATCTTCTTCTCCACAATCTACACCAGCTCCTTGTTGCTGATGGCTGTCAGTCTGGTTCGCTACATTGCACTCGCCTTCCCTATCACCTATCATCGGCTGCACAAACCTGTGTATGCAGTAGTGATGAGTGCAGTCATTTGGCTGATCCCCTTAGCACACGGCAGTATCATTTACATCATCCTGTACCACACATCCCTAGCCAGAGAAACCCCTGATGGCCATGCTTGCTATGAGAACTTTACGGAGAATCAGCTGGATGTCCTCCTCCCGATACGTTTGGAGATTTTCTTTGTCTTCTGCCTTGTTCCTCTTGTAATTTGTGTTTACTGCTACGTGCAATGCATCTTGATCCTGTACAGCCGCCCCAGGATATCCCGCATGCAGAAGCAGAAAGCCATCGGTATGGCCTTGGGGACTCTGGCCGTGTTCTTCATTTGCGTGCTACCATACAATATCTCTCATTTAGTGGGTTTCATTGAGGGTAAGAGCCCAGAGTGGAGGTACTACGTTTTGCTGCTTAGCACCTTCAACACCTGCATTGATCCCATCATCTTCTACTTTTCTTCCTCTAGCTTCCACTGCAACAGTAAAAAGTCAATTTTCAGAAAACGTAAAGTCCCTGTTTCAGAGTTAGAAAAGCAGGGCACAGGCTCTAACCCAGGTTAAAAGACACTGTCCAGCTTTAATGTTATTATGTTACTGTATATTAATCCATTCATTATCCAACTATTATCTCTACTGCTTATCCTTGAGCCAATCCTACCCAGCAAGAAGTACCATATGCTTCAGAAGTTGTTTTAATTCAAGCTTAAAATTCACATTTATTTATCTTTATAAAACAATGTCCTAAAAATCTGAGGTGTAATCTGATCCTGTTGAAAGTGACTGTGTTGCTTTTAAAAACAATGTAGACTCTTTAAAAATAAATAAATGCAGAGACATTATATTTGCATATGCAAAATTCCGAATGTTATTATTTTACTACTTTCTCTATTTTTGAATGGGAATTCAAATCATTTGGGCCCTTGACACAGTAGCTTGTGTTTACTGTAACGTTGGCCAGACACTCTTCTTAACTCGTGCTTTCTGTAGGCACACATGTAGAATATACCTGCAACAAAAAACAAAACAAACAGATATGTCAAGTACAAGATGGTGGCACAATAACAAGTTATAGACAGAAAATATATATTTTAAATGTATTTTTTTTCTCTCTTAGTTATCTAGTATATCTGAAGCTTATTTTGTGTGTATATTGAGACTATATCGAGGGATTATTCCAACAGCCTCTCTAACAATTGTTATGAATAAAGCTTTGTGAAAATTACAAAAATATTTGTGACAGCAGTTTATTTTTTTACTGTATCATTTGTTTCTCATGAACAGACAGAGTTGTAATATTCATGGAGCAATTCAAACTGATTTTTTTGACTATCAGCAAGACACAGTTATTACAGTGAAGTTGACTGTAACTGTGTATTGGACCCAACCCATTATGTAGGACCAGGAAAAGACCCAGTCTGAAATACAAGGGTCATTTCAGGTGAAGTTCACATTGTGCACCAATAGTTTGTGCAACAGGACGACTGGACTGTCACTGTACATGATATTCAAATTCACCACAAAACACATCATTCATGCCCGATGTGATATTTGGGTACTGTGTACATTTATTCTGTTGAAGAAGAGATACCTGCAAAAATAATACAAGCCCATCTTCCACTACTGTACTTTTGTGTTTGTACACAAACGGTCGTCATGAGAGCCTCTGAACAGAGTAATCAAACCATCCACAATAAAATACATTAATAACAACATGTGTTTTGTTTTATACAACCCTGCGGCAAAAATAAGAGATATGTTAATTTCCTCAGCCAACCACACAAAACGCTAATCAGAAAATGACCTGGGAACATTAACTCACAAACAACTAACAATTCTGTGAGAGATGCTGATACAACTGCAGCTCTGTCTTATGAACTGTGTAGCTTTTGAGTGTGACGACGACAACAGCAACAACAGGATCTGAGGCAAAGTCGACCAGGAGGCAAGATTATTGCAAACTTTGCTGATGACCTTGGGTTTCTCGAGGCTTACCTGGACCACGTGGAGGAGATCTGGGCGGACAGACAACAGATGGACTTGGTGAAGAATGAAGATACCCTTCAGTCCGTGCTGAAGAGGCTCCAGGTGGCAGTACAAAAAGTGAAGGGAGAGAATCCAAAGAAAGTTATGTAACGTTTTATGAGGGAGACCCAGGCTCCTTTTGTAGCTTGGAGACATATTGCCCCCAAAAAAATCTACACATTACCAAGTCGGTTTGTGACGTCCTCTCATTTTTGTTTGTTAATTTCTGTCTCTTTGTGTTTCCTGTTTCCTGTTTTATTTTGTAGTCTCTGTTCCTTGTGGGTTGTTTCTGTCTTCACTTCCTGTCTTGGTGATTGTCTTTCTAACTCAACATGTGTTGCACCTGTGGCCAATTACCCCTGCCTTCCCTGTGTGTATTTAAGCCTCTGTCCTTCCCCTTGTCCTCTGTCGGATTGTCCATTTTGCTTCCTGTTTTTCTCCCAGTGTTTCGCTGTGGTTCTTGTTCCTCGTGCCGTCTGGTTAGGGATATTCCATGGTTCTGTCCTTTTCTGCGTTCCTGCCCTGTCCTTATCCTCTCGTGTAAGCTTCCTTGTGCTTTTGTTTTGTTAAAGACTCTTTTTGTTATAACCTCTGCATCCTGGGTCCATCGCCTTCCTCAAACCGTGACAGAACGATCCGACCAAACTATGGACCCAGCAGAGGTTTTGTTTTTTTAAAGAGTTTATTTTGATTGTTTGATGTCGGAGCTGGAGTTGGGACGCTCAAACCCGTTCGAGGGGACCCGCCTGGCCCTGGGCTGACCCCGCAGCCTGCAGTGGAGGTCTGCGGTTGGGGGCAGAGGTCAGAGGAGTAAACCCGCTCCTTTTCAGCCATCTCACAGGCACCACTCTCCAGCCCCATCCACAATCCTGCACACGGGAAGCGGCATGGCCTTTTGGAGACCCCGCACCCTCAAGAGGGGTTCTGCTGTGGTAGGTGGACATTGGAGAGGGGGCATCCACAGCAGAAGCCTCTCCCTCCAGCCCCGACTGGGCCCCAGCCAGACCCAGTCCCTGCTCCGTGCCGGAGGCTCCCAGCTGATGTCTCTCATTCTCCGACGTCAGAGGTCCTCACACCGGCCTCACACCGGCATCCCTGCTCCGCGCCGAGGTTCCAACCTGACGTCCCGTGTGTTCCGACGTCGGAGGTCCTCGCGGCATGGGCTCCAGTCCCTTCCCCGCACCGGAGGATCCTGGCGGACGTCCCCTGTGTTCCGGCGTCGGAGGTCTTCGCGGTGCCAGCTCCAGCACCTGCTCCAGTCCCTGCTCCGCGCCGGAGGCCCCCTGCTGACGTCTCATCTTCCGACGTCAGAGGTCCTCACAGTGGCGTCGGCTCTAGTCCCTGCTCCGCGCCGGAGGTTCCAACCTGATGTCCCCTGTGTTTCGGCGTCAGAGGTCCCCGCGGCACCTGCTCTGGTCCCTGCTCAGCGCCGGAGGCTCCTGGCTGACATCCCCTGTGTTTCGACGTCGGAGGTCCTCGCGGCATCGGCTCCAGTCCCTTCACCGCGTCGGAGGATCCTGGCTGACGTCCCCTGTGTTCCGGCGTCGGAGGTCTTCGCGGTGCCAGCTCCAGCATCTGCTCCAGTCCCTGCTCCGAGCCGGAGGCCCTAAGCTGACGTCTCTCATCCTCCGACGTCAGAGGTCCTCACACCGGCGTCGGCTCCAGTGCCTGCTCCATGCTGGAGGCCCCCAGCTGACGTCTCATTCTCCGACGTCAGAGGTCCTCACAGCGGCGTCGGCTCCAGTCCCTGCTCCGCGCTTGAGGCCCCCAGCTGACGTCTCATTCTCCGACGTCAGAGGTCCTCACAGTGGCGTTGGCCCGATACCCTGGATACCTCCCGGATTCCCTCCTCCGGTTTCTCCCTCCCGTCTCGGTTCAGTTTTTGGACCGTCTTGAATCCGGTCCTTGAGGGGGGGGGGTACTGTGACGATCGGTCATTATTGTTCTGGGTTTCTGTCTCTTTGTGTTTCGTGTTTCCTGTTTTATTTTTTAATCTCGCTTTCCTTGTGTGTTGTTTCTGTCTCATTGATTGTTGTGCCCAATCCTCATGTTTTTCACCTGTTTAATTAACCCTACCTTTCCTCGGTATTTAAGCCTCTGTGTTTCCCTTTGTCCTCTGTCGGATCGTTTGTTCTTCTACTCGTTTCTACACATCGTCAGGTTTTTTCTTGTCCTGCTGTCTCGTCCAGCTTCCCCTGCTTATCCTTCCTTGTTCTCCGTGCGCCTTGTCGCCAGTGGTTACTTGTGGTGTTCATGTTTTGTTTTTGTCTAGTTTAAAGAAACCGTTTATATTAAATACCTTTTTTTTGTTATAACCTCTGCATCCTGGGTCCATCTCCTTCCTCAAACCGTAACACGGTTCATTACTATTTACTACTTCTACAGAAAGTATTGAATATGTAGCCATTTCGTTTATTTTTTTATATTTGTTTTTTTTATGAAATGCAATCAGTAAAAAGTGAATTTGCAATTAAGTTACTGATGTAATCTTAATATATTCCTCAATGCCGAGCTGATTAGGTTGATTGCACCAGAAGCACAGAGAATCAGCAATCCTCAGTAGATCCCCATTCATCACACAGACATCAACCTGCTGAGGAAGATCCCAGATGCAATAGAAAGCTCTGGATCAGCTGTTAAACAGGCCTCATGGTGGGACTGATTTCTCAGCGACTTTTTCAATTACAACTTTAAATCTCTATTTTTACAACAAGACAAGAGAAGCCTCTAAACATATGACATCATAAACTCCATCTGTCATCATGCAAGACTTAAGAACAGACACAGTAATTGAACAATGGAGAGCACTGGGTGATGAAACCTTTTACTGCACAAGTGTATTGCATTGATGTGCCCTACATGACCTGCTGATCTGAGGCGATGGCGTTTCAACATCAGGGGCACATGGGGCACTGCCCCACCAGATCCAGATGGCTCTGTTGTCCAGGAACTGTTTGAGTTGGCCGTGTTTATTCCCTGTTGCAGTGAAACTGATGCTAATGTAGACAGTGCTGACAGGAAGCAAAACCAATATTCCATCTGTCAATAAGTAAAAGAAACAAATCTACTGGAGGCCAAAGGATATTGAAGAATATGTTGCATGTGTATTCTCCTAAACCCTCAGATGTCTCAAATGACATGGAACTGCAGAGAGAGGTCCTAAATCGATTCTCTATGTGGAAAAATAATCTTTATCTTCATTTATCTCGTAGGTGTAAATAAGAATGAATGCAGACCCATGGCCTGTTTAAATCCAAACCTAATTATCATGTTTTGAGTTAATGTAGTGGGAGGAGGTGCTTTATTAACACGTATGTAAGTCAAAATTAACCTGCGGTTTTGCATTTTGTTAAAGGTTAACCATCTCGTGGCTCCATATAGGGTAAACTAAATTTGACTCTGGGCCACATCAAACGACTGCTTCCTCAGCTGACGTCTCAGTTTCATACCTATTTTTAAGTGCGACTCACCTCTTTGCGGAAATCAATTGATATCAGCTCATCTTTGAAAGCTAGAGGCACAGAAACGGAAAACAAAACATACAACTCTATTTGTTTCCTACTTGAAGCCTAAACATTTCTAAAACGTCTTCTCTTAGGTAAGTAGATATATGTATACCTTATGAACATAACCTTTCCACATCTGGAGTGGGCAGTTTGAGATTGAGAGCATGGCTCATTTGTTTGGACATTTTTCTGCATTACTTTCATGATATTTATAAACTTATTTATTCTTGTGTGGAAAATAAAAATGATAATACAAGGTAGATATTTAATTCCTATATATGTAGCATATTCACATACAGTGACAAAATACTTGGGTGAGATTATCCCCAACGGTTTGCTTGCAGATATACAGGAAACCTTGCAAGTTCTGCAAACAACACAATATGTTTCTACATGTTAACCTCTACTGTCCTCAATACCACACAGGATTCCAAATTTAGTTGCTTGAACCTTTATAATTGAGCCTACATGAGAATATTGCACCGTGTTTTTATCTCTTTATTCAAAAGTTATTGTTAAATAATCAAGAGGGATGTTAATAAAATTTAAATAATATGACACATATCGGTCAATTCAAGGTTAAACCCATATGTTGGGAATCAGGATGTTTGATGGTAAGTTGCATCTTATTTTATGGGTGAAATGCAAGCTCTTAATTATTAACATATTTCTTATTGAGCGTACTCTTATATTGCAGTAATTTTGATAATAGTCACACCTGTGACACTATAAAATTGATTAGTCATGAATTCTCTACACAAATTGTTTGAAATGATTCATAATCACTTTTCCATTGTTTTCTGTCGTGGCGTTTTTAGTTTTTCGGTAAAACATCTCAACATCAAACTTCTGCTTACTCAGCTGACGTCTCTGTTTCATATCTATTTTTAAGTGCAACTCACTTCTCTGCGGAAATCATTGATATCAGCTCATCTTTGAAAGATAGAGGCACAGCAACGGAAAACAAAACATACAACTCTATTTGTTTCTTCCTTGAAGCCTTAACATTTCTAAAAAGTCTTCTCTTAGGTAAGTAGTAATATGTTTACTTTATGAACATAACCTTTCCACATCTCGGGTGTAGAGTCTGAGATTGAGAGAGTGGCTAAATTGTTTAGACATTTTTCTTTATTACTTTCATGATATTTATAAACTATTCAGGAAACCTTGCAAGCTCTGCAAACAACACCAGAGTTAACCCTTTTTTTGCATTTATTAACTCCAACTGAACATAACATGTGAACCATCTAGCTCCAGTCACGCCAGCCCGTCTCATAACTTTATCCAGTCTGCCTGCAAGAAGTAGCTGTTCATAGTGAATAACCTTTTAAACGCAGCTAGGAGCAATCATCACCGTCCACTCCTGGCCAGATACTATGTTTTGCAGCTGAGAAACGTACAAATAGCCCTTCAGTTTAAGTCAAGTATTGTACATTTTATATGCAGCCTATTATTCATTGTGATTGATGTTTGTTCTCTTCCTTTGGTTCAGGTCCGTAGATCATGGTGAGCAGCGGGGTGATTCTCTCGGTGTACATAATTACCTTTGTGATTGGCTTCCCAGCCAACCTCCTGGCTCTCTATGCCTTCAGTGCCAAGATCCATGTCAAGGCAAATCCAACAGACATCCTGCTACTCAATCTGACCGTCTCCGACCTGCTCTTCTTGCTCATCCTTCCTCTCAAGATGAACGAGGCCATGTCGGGCATGATGTGGAATCTGCCCCGCTTCCTGTGCTCCCTCACCTCCTTCATCTTCTTCTCCACCATCTACACCAGCTCCTTGTTGCTGATGGCTGTCAGTCTGGTTCGCTACATTGCACTCGCCTTCCCTATCACCTATCATCGGCTGCACAAACCTGTGTATGCAGTAGTGATGGGTGCAGTCATTTGGCTGATCTCCTTAGCAAACTGCAGTATCACTTTCATCACCCAGTACCACCCATCCCTAGCCAGAGAAACCCCTGATGGCCAGGCCCATGCTTGCTATGAGAACTTTACGAAGAAGCAGCTGGATGTCCTCCTCCCAATACGTTTGGAGCTTTCCATTGTCTTCTGCCTTGTACCTCTTGTAATTTGTGTTTACTGCTATGTGCAATGCATCTTGATCCTGTACAGCCGCCCCAGGATATCCCGCATGCAGAAGCAGAAAGCCATTGGTATGGCCTTGGGGACTCTGGCCGTGTTCCTCATTTGCGTGCTACCATACAATATCTCTCATTTAGTGGGTTTCATTGAGGGTAAGAGTCCAGAGTGGAGGTACTACGTTTTGCTGCTTAGCACCTTCAACACCTGCATTGATCCCATCATCTTCTACTTTTCTTCCTCTAGCTTCCACTGCAACAGTAAAAAGTCAATTTTCAGAAAACGTAAACTCACTGTTTCAGAGTTACAAAAGCAGGTCACAGGCTCTAACCCAGGGTGAAAGACATTGTCCAGCTTTAATGTTATTATTGTACTGTATATTAATCCATTCATTATCCATCTATTGCCTCTACCGCTTATCCTTGAGCCAATCCTACCCAGAAAGAAGTACCATATGCTTCAGAAGTTGTTTTAATTCAAGCTTAAATTTCACATTTATTTATCTTTTTAAAACAATGTCTTAAAACATCTGAAGTGTGATCTGATCCTGTTAAAAGTGAATGTGTTGCTTTTGAAAAACAATGTAGCGCCTTTAAAAAAAAGAATGCAGAGACATTTTATTTGCATATGCAAAATTCCTAATTTTATTATTTTACAGTAAGTTCTGTATTATAAATGGGAATTAAAATCATTTGCGCCCTTGACAAAGTAGCTTGTGTTTACTTTAACACCGGCCAGCCTCTCTTCTGCACTCGTGCATTCTGTAGGCACACATGTAGAATATACCTGCAACAAAAAACAAAAGTCATAAATAAAGTGATGTGCCAGAAAGGCATTTTCTTCAGCACACAGATATGCAAAGTACAAGATAGTGGCACAATAATGAGTTATAGACATAAATGTATTTTTTAAATGTAATTTTTTTTCTTTTTTTCTCTAAGTTATCCAGTATATCTGATGTTATTGTGTGAGTTTGATAATATGTGTGTATATTGAAACTATATCGAGGGGTGTTTTCAACAGCGTCTCTAACAATTGTTATGAATAAAGCTTTGTGAAAATGACAGAAATATGTGTGACAGCAGTTTATTTTTTACTTCATCATTTGTTTCTCATGAACAGACAGAGATGTAATATTCAAGGAGGAATTCAAACTGATTTAGATGACTCTGTTTGGACCTGGTATTTGTGAACTACAGTTCGGCCAACATGTGGAGTCAAACCCTGGCCACACGTTCTTTTTTCTGGAGACAAACCAGAGCCTCCAGAACTCAGTCTCCCAGGGTGCTTCAACATCACACTGAGGTGTGAAAACTGACCGGGGACACAAGTTTCAACAACTATTGGTAACTCTGGGCCCCATGACCCATGAGGTCATTATTTATGACTTTTTGTTTTTTGTTTTCATATAAGCCAAGTTCTCCCCCCTTGATCCTCTTTCTACTCAACTCTCTTAGAGGAGCTGTCGTCGCCAGGCACTAAACTTGACCTTGTTGATCCAGGATTTGAGAAGGAATAATTAGACACTTATACATGAAGTTCTGGAATTTGAACATTTATTGTAAAATAATGAAATACTTACAGAGAGTCTCTGGGGTTCTGCCGGACACGTCACCAGGTTCACTGGATCATGTCGAGAAGAAGCCCAGTTCAATCCTAAGTCCACAGTATATATAATCAGACACAGGGTGGGCACAGAGGCGGTTCTTTTTCTCTGAGGGAATTCAGCCATAGGCCAGATGTACACTGTTTCCTCAAAGTGCAGTTTTTTGCAAGCACATCACTTTCAACTGACCAGATGTCCCACTACTGTGGCCTTGGCAAACAGGGAGCTTGCTACAGTGGAGAGACCCAGCAGATTAAACATTTCAGGAGGATTTCATATCTTTTTCTCACCATGTTTCATGAAGCACCTCATTGTATTAGTTCTGGCTGATACAATGAATTTCCATCACACACTTTTCTCCGAATTGTATTTTGGGTCAGATTGACATTCAGATTGACACCTGCTCTTTCTGTGGTCGTGCTCTGGGCCTGACACTGCGTCTGAGTCAAAAAGATATACATCATTCCAAATATAAGAAACAGTTGTAGCATTATTGATTATATGGATTAAACAGCTAATATTTGTTCACAGGATATAGGTAAAATATAATCACAAGATACAGAGAAACATAGATATCTCAACAGAGCCCACCTCTCTGTCTGCTCAACTTCAATGGAGGAGAGTTGCAGCTTGCAGCTCACCTCACCTGGGAAGCCTCCTCCCAATCCAAGCTCCATCAACCTTCAAGCAGGCCTATAAGGAGCAGACTGCTAATACCTTCCAAAAGGCAACGACGCAAGCGCCTGCCTAAGAACTTTGGCAAAAGAGCTGCATCATACAGCAGAACCACAAAAACAGGAGCCACAAAACCAGCAAGACGACTTCACTGGACTTCAAACAGCACATCAAGCACATCGGTAAGGTTTAAGAACAGACACAGTAATTGAAAAATGGAAAGCACTGGGTGATGAAACCTTTTACTGCACAAGCGTATTGCATTGATGTACAATACATGAAATGCTGATCTGAGGACTCACACTACTCTGCTCCTCCACTACCTTCACTGGTTACCGGTGGCTTCCCGCGTCCATTTCAAAACAATAGTACTTGCGTACCGTGCTGCGAATGGATCGGGTCCAGTCTACATCCAGGAAATGGTCAAACGTTACATTTCAGCCCCTCTATTCCCCTCTGCTTCTGCCAATCGGCTTGTTGCTCCCTCACTGCGAGCTAAACACTCATTAAAAACACGACTGTTTGCTGTCCTGGCGCCTAAATGGTGGAATGAGATCCCTATGGACATCCGGATAGCTGAGAGTTTACACATCTTCCGCCGCAAACTAAAAACATGCCTCTTCCGAATATACCTTGAAACACAATTTTAAACTAACATTTTAGTAGCACTTAAATGGCACTTACTTATGGCACTTACTTATAGCACTTTGTAGTTAAGCTTTTTCGAAGAAACTGTACTTTCTGAATTCTTGTTGTTCTGGGTTTGTACCTTCATGGTTGATGCACTTATTTTAAGTCACTTTTGATAAAAGCGTCGGCTAAATGAAATGTAATAGAAAAGGACATATTCTGCTGCTGATTCATACCATAAACTCCTTGTAGTAGTTGCAGCCTAAAGGCCAAATTATAGCACTGCGACTGCAACTGCGGCTGGTCACGCCATAGATATAGAAGACAATAAAGGCTAGATGTCTCGGCCAATGGAGTCGAACGTCCGTACATGGCGGTCATCTTGCGTCAGGTGGCTCGCTCACCCATAACATTGTGATGTAATTGTACATACTTTTTAAATAACGATAACTTGTGCAATTTTCAACAGATTTTTAAACGGTTTGGTTTTTTATAAACATCAGAGATGTAGTTATGACACTGCATACCTATGAATAATTATGTTATTTTCTAAAAAAATGTATAATGTTCTTAAATAGGTACAAGATTTTCCTTCACAATTATACATCAAGAATTATTTTCTTTTATTTTCTATAAAAATTACATGTTCCCCTACCAACACAATTTTATGGGTGAGCAAACCGTCTGACGCAAGATGGCCGCCATGTGTGGACGTTCGACTCCGTTGGCCAGAAACGCGGACCAGACAGCTAGCCTTATATATATATCTATGGGCCAGTCAGTATATAAATCCGCCAGTCAGTGACGGGTTATACAAGTGGTCATACTTTTGGATCTCTTCTGCCAAACGCTCTTCTATTTGGTCCATATTCTTTCTTCTAAATCTTCCGTGGTTTCTGACGGTATTATGGGGCATGAAACCTGAAATGCGACTCCGGAAAGGATGTGCTTAACAGACCAATCACAGCCTTGCAGGCTGTGTGAGGCTTGCAGAGCTTTGTCGTATATTTCGAAAAACTGGCGGACGCTAACCCTAACCCTAACCCTAGCCTGCGTAAAATCCGACTATAAGTCGGCCTTAAGAGCAGTATTGACTTGAATGACATGCTCAGAACTGTTTGAGTTGGCCGTGTTTATTTCCTGTTGCAGTGAAACTGATGCTAATGTAGACAGTGCTAACAGGAAGCGAAACTGAACACACGGAACTGCAGAGACAGATGTCCTTAATTGATCTCTATGTGGAAATTAATCGGTGTATTTAAAATTATCGCGTAGGTGTAAATAAGAATAAAAGTTGACCCATGGCCTGATGAAATCCAAACCTGATTATCACGTTTAGAGTTTATGTAATGGGAGGAGGTTCTTTATTAACACGTATGAAAGTCACAATGAACCGGTTGTTTTGCCTACATTAGCATAGGTACAGAAGAGTACAGCTTGACTCACAGCTTTTCAGGTACTGCTTATGTCAGCTCATCTTTGAAAGCAGGAGGCACAGCAAGTAAAAAACCGAGAGCTCAACATTTTACAACATCATTTATTAGGTAAGTCGATTTTTTTTTTTTACCTTAACAACCATTTTTCCACATTTGGTGTTTGGAGTCTGAGATTGAAAGCTTGGCTCATTTGTTTTGCAGTTTTTCTGTATTGATTTTATGATGTTTGTTTACTTATTTCATTCATGTATATAAAAAAAGGAAATTATAAATAAAGATAGAGCTTTCATTTCTAGATTTGCATTATATATTCAAGAAAAGTAGCTGTTCACAGGGTATAACATTTTAAATGCAATGATGGTTGTTACTCCATACTAAAATCTCATAAGTCAATTAGTAAATGTACAACATGACAGCTCCCAGAAGTGAAGCCAAATCAGCTTGATTGTCACCCTGGTGGGTGAACCAAGCTAAAAAGTCATAGTACTCATCGATTACATTTGCTCACAGATGAGGTTTGTTCAAGTGTTTTGTGCAACTTTTAGCGATACATTGGATTTTACCTCATTATTGATTCGTAACTAGTAGAACACCTGTGTCGGCAGAACTTCGATATCGCTGCTCTTTACCACAATCACCACTGTGCAGACTTTGCCGTCAAAAGTGAGGTCAAAAGCGTGAGATAGCAGCCCCCAAATGAAGCATTACATAGTTTCAGTTTAAATCAGAATTAAAGTATTGTACATTTTTATATGCAGCCTATCATTTCTACATTGTGATCGATGTTTGTTCACTTCCTCTGGTTCAGGTCCGTAGATCATGGTGGGCAGCGGGGTGATTCTCATGGTGTACATAATTACCTTCGTGATTGGCTTCCCAGCCAACCTCCTGGCTCTCTATGCCTTCAGCGTCAAGATCCATGTCAAGGCAAATCCAACAGACATCCTGCTACTCAATCTGACCGTCTCCGACCTGCTCTTCTTGCTCATCCTTCCTCTCAAGATGTACGAGGCCAATTTAGACATGAAGTGGAATCTGCCCCGCTTCCTGTGCTCCCTCACCGCCTTCACCTTCTTCTCCACCATCTACACCAGCTCCTTGTTGCTGATGGCTGTCAGTCTGGTTCGCTACATTGCACTCGCCTTCCCTATCACCTATCATCGGCTAAACAAACCTGTTTATGCAGTAGTGATGGGTGCAGTCATTTGGCTGATCTCCTCAGCAAACTGCAGTATCACTATCATCACCCAGCACCACCCATCCCTAGCCAGAGAAACCCCTGATGGCCAGGCCTATGCTTGCTTTGCGAACTTTACGGAGAAGCAGCTGGATGTCCTCCTCCCGATACGTTTGGAGGTTTTCTTTGTTCTCTGCCTTGTTCCTCTTGTAATTTGTGTTTACTGCTACGTGCAATGCATCTTGATCCTGTACAGCCGCCCCAGGATATCCCGCATGCAGAAGCAGAAAGCCATCGGTATGGCCTTGGGGACTCTGGCCGTGTTCCTCATTTGCGTGCTACCATACAATATCTCTCATTTAGTGGGTTTCATTGAGGATAAGAGCCCAGAGTGGAGGTACTACGTTTTGCTGCTTAGCACCTTCAACACCTGCATTGATCCCATCATCTTCTACTTTTCTTCCTCTAGCTTCCACTGCAACAGTAAAAAGTCAATTTTCAGGAAACGTACACTCACTGTTTCAGAGTTACAAAAGCAGGTCACAGGGTCTAACCCAGGGTAAAAGACACTGTCCAGCTTTAATGTTATTATTGTACTGTATATTAATCCATTCATTATCCATCTATTGCCTCTACCACTTATCCTGAAGCCAATTCTACCCAGCAAGAAGTACCATATGCTTCAGAAGTTGTTTTAATTCAAGCTTAAAATTCACATATATGTTATCTTTATAGAGCAATGTCCTTAAAATCTGAGGTGTGATCTGATCCTGTTGAAAGTGACTGTGTTGCTATTTAAAAACGATGTAGACCCTTTAAAAAAAAGAGACATTATATTTGCATATGCAAAATTCCAAATGTTATTATTTTACTGTTTTCTCTATTTTTGAATGGGAATTCAAGTCATTTGCGCCCTTAACACAGTAGCTTGTTTTTACTTTAACATGGGCTAGCCGCTCTTCTGCATTCATGCTTTCTGTAGGCACCCATTTAGAATATACCTGCAACAAAAAAAAACAAAAAAAGTCAGAAATAAAGTGATGTGCCAGAAAGGGAGAGGCGATGGACTAGTGGCAGAAACTTGGACTATTGGCAGAAAAGGTTTATGGTTCGTCTCTGGTTCGACTCTACGGAGAAACAACAAAAAGACGAACCTGGATTGATCTGTCCAAAAATCCAAGAGGATTCTCCCTACCCTGTCTAGTGCCCCTGAGCAAGGCACCTTACTCCCCCAACATCTGCTCCCCGGGCGCCGTACATGGTCGCTCACTGCTCTGTGTATCCTGCAACAGATGGGTCAAAAGCAGAGGTTAAATTTTCCTCCCTGCATGAGTGTGCATGTGTTTGGGACTAATAAATGCATCTTAATCTTAATCTCAAGGCATTTTCTTCAGCACAGATATGTCAAGTGCAAGATGGTGGCACAATAACAAGTTATAGACAGAAAATATATATTTTAAATGTAAATATTTATTTTTTCTCTTAGTTATCTAGAATATCTGAAGCTTATTGTGTGAGTTCGATAATATGTGTGTGTATTGAGACCATATCGAGGGATTATTCAAACAGCCTCTCTAACAATTATTATTAGGGATGCACCGATATGGAAATTCTTGGCCGATACCGATACCGATATTTAAAATAACAATCTGGCCGATAGCCGATACCGATACCGATATTTGTTTATTTTCTTTTTGTTGTTATTCATTCACCCTTTTGTGCCAGAAAAATAATTAAATCATTATTTAGAAAGCACTATTTAAAAAAATGTCAGCCCTTCATCACTCTTATCTTTTAATGAGCACAGATTGGATCAGATTTATGAAACAATCTTTGATTTAACTAAACTTTATTTAACAGAGACATATTATGCCCATTTTACCGCAAGTTGAAATGGTTCCTTGGGATCTTAATGAAATGTCTGTAACATATTTTGGTCAAAATACCACAAGGGTAATTTAAAACAGTACCTTTTTACCCTGTCTAAAACAGCCCTGTTAAGGTATCATTATAGAGAACGCTCTTCTCATTGTTTATTAGATGTGTTACGGCTTCTGTGTGTATGACGTATGTTGTCAATTCCCTTGTTACCTGTGCATGAGACGGATGAATAGAGCCGGTGCACATGAGAATAAAGTACTTTAACAGACGCTACGCTCATACTTTTTACACCAAGTTACACTGCGTGAGTCAAGATAACTTAACAAGCCCTCCTCAGTTTTACCTGTTTTGAGTGTCGGGCAGAAATCACATCGCGTCAACACCCCCCGTGGCCCTTCGCGATGCTTGTTTTAATTAAACAGTCGGATTCCCCTGGTCCGCACCAGTTCTCAGTCAGCTGCTAGGCGCCAGCCGGAGGGTTCCCCCAGCGGGCGCCGTAGCTGAGGTGATCCGCGAGAAGGGCCCGACACGCGTCCAGAGTGGCCGCCGCTGACCGCGTACCCGGTCCCCTCCAACGGCCCGCCTTCCGCGCCGGCGATGGACACCGCCCCGCGGTCCAAGAGAAAGAAAGCACCCCCACCAGTGACGCCGTGAGGTGCCACCGGATGAGGACCTCCCGGTGCCGCACACTGAGCCTCCGGCAGCGCGGAGAGGAGGGCGACGGAGGGACTGCTCCCCCAGCCGCGGCACGTGCCCAGCGGTTTAACAACAAATATGAACATCGGCCAATGATATCGGTGAAAGTCAAGTTTAGTACCGATAAGCCGATATCAGTAAACGAGGCGAATATCGGCCGCTACCGATGTTCAGCCGATAAATCGGTGCATCCCTAATTATTATGAATAAAGCTATGTGAAAATGACAAAAATATTTGTGACAGCAGTTTATTTTTTACTGTATCATTTGTTTCTCATGAACAGACAGAGTTGTAAGATTCATGGAGCAATTCAAACAAGATTTTTTTCACTATCAGCAAGAAACAGCCATTACAGTGAAGTTGACTGTATCTGTGTATTGGACCCAACCCATAATGTAGGACTAGGAAAAGACCAAGTCTGTAATACAAGGGTCATTTCAGGTGACGTTCACACTGTGCACCAATAGTTTGTGCATTAGGCCGACTGTACTGTCACTATAAGTGATATTCAAATTCAGCACAAAACACATCATTCTTGCCCGATGGGATATTTGGGTACTGTGTACATTTATTCTGTTGAAGAAGAGATACCTGCAAAAATAATACAAGCCCATCTTCCACTTCTGTACTTTTGTGTTTGTACACAGAGGTCGTCATGAGAGCCTCTGAACAGAGTAATCAAACCAGCCACAATAAAATACATTAATAACAACATGTGTTTTGTTTTATACAACCCTGCGGCAAAAATAAGAGATATGTTAATTTCCTCCGCCAACCACACAAAACGCTAATCAGAAAATGACCTGGGAACATTAACTCACAAACAACTAACAATTCTGTGAGAGATGCTGATACAACTGCAGCTCTGTCTTATGAACTGTGTAGCTTTTGAGTATGATGACGACAAGCTTGGAGACATATTGCCCCCAAAAAAATCGACACATTACCAAGTCGGTTTGTGACGTCCTGTCATTTTTGTTTGTTAATTTCTGTCTTGGTGATTGTCTTTCTAACTCAACATGTGTTGCACCTGTGGCCAATCTGCCTTCCCTGTGTGTATTTAAGCCTCTGTCCTTCCCCTTGTCCTCTGTCGGATTGTCTGTTTTGCTTCCTGTTTTTCTCCCAGTGTTTCTCTGTGGTTCTTGTTCCTGTTCCTCGTGCCGTCTGGTTAAGGATATTCCATTGTTCCGTCCTTTTCTGCGTTCCTGCCCTGTCCTGATCCTCTCGTATAAGCTTCCTTGTGCTTTTGTTTTGTTAGACTCTTTTTGTTATTACCTCTGGGTCCATCTCCTTCCTCAAAACGTGACAGAACGATCCGACCAAACTATGGACCCAGCAGAGTTTTTTTTTTTTTTTTAAAGAGTTTATTATTTTGATTGTTTGTCGGAGCTGTGGTTGGGACGCTCAAACGCGTTCAAGGGGACCCGCCTGGCCCTGGGCTGACCCCGAAGCCTGCAGTGGAGGTCTGCGGTTGGGGGCAGAGGTGAGAGGAGTAACCCCGCTCCTTTTCAGCCAACTCACAGGCACCACTTTCCAGCCCCATCCACAATCATACACACGGGAAGCAGCATGGCCTTTTGGGGACCCCGGAACCTCAAGAGGGGTTCTGCTGTGGGTGGTGGATGTTGGAGAGAGGGCATCAACAGCAGAAGCCTCTCCCTCCAGCCCTGACTGGGCCCCAGCCAGACCCAGTCCCTGCTCCGCGCCGGAGGCTCCCAGCTGATGTCTCTCATTCTCCGACGTCAGAGGTCCTCACACCGGCATCAGTCCCGGTCCCTGCTCCGCGCCGAGGTTCCAACCTGACGTCCCGTGTGTTTCAGCGTCGGAGGTCCTCGCGGCATGGGCTCCAGTCCCTTCCCCGCGCCGGAGGATCCTGGCTGACGTCCCCTGTGTTCCGGCGTCGGAGGTCTTCGCGGTGCCAGCTCCAGCACCTGCTCCAGTCCCTGCTCCACGCCAGAGGCCCCCAGCTGACTTCTCTCATCCTCCGACGTCAGAGGTCCTCACAGTGGCGTCGGCACCGGTCCCTGCTCCGCGCCGGAGGTTCCAACCTGATGTCCCCTGTGTTTCAGCGTCAGAGGTCCCCGCGGCACCTGCTCTGGTCCCTGCTCCGCGCCGGAGGCTCCTGGCTGACATCCCCTGTGTTTCGGCGTCGGAGGTCCTCGCGGCATCGGCTCCAGTCCCTTCACCGCGTCGGAGGATCCTGGCTGACGTCCCCTGTGTTCCAGTGTCGGAGGTCCTCACGGTGCCAGCACCAGTCCCTTCACCGCGTCGGAGGATCCTGGCTGACGTCCCCTGTGTTCCGGCGTCGGAGGTCTTCGCGGTGCCAGCTCCAGCATCTGCTCCAGTCCCTGCTCCACGCCGTAGGCCCCCAGCTGACGTCTCTCATCCTCCGACGTCAGAGGTCCTCACACCGGCGTCAGCTCCAGTCCCTGCTCCGCGCCGGAGGTTCCAACCTGATGTCCCCTGTGTTTCGGCGTCAGAGGTCCCCGCGGCACCTGCTCCGGTCCCTGCTCCGCGCCGGAGGCTCCTGGCTGACATCCCCTGTGATCCAGTGTCGGAGGTCCTCACGGTGCCAGCACCAGTCCCTGCTCTGCGCCGGAGGCTCCTGGCTGACGTCCCCTGTGTTCCGGCGTCGGAGGTCCAGGCGGTGCCAGCTCCAACACCTTCTCCAGTCCCTGCTCCACGCCGGAGGCCCCCAGCTGACGTCTCTCATCCTCCAACGTCAGAGGTCCTCACACTGGCGTTGGCTCCAGTGCCTGCTCCACGCTGGAGGCCCCCAGCTGACGTCTCTCATTCTCCGACGTCAGAGGTCCTCACAGCGGCGTCGGCTCCAGTCCCTGCTCCGCGCCTCAGAACTCTGCCTTTGAGCGGCCACGGTGCCGTCCTCCTGTGCCTCAGAACTCTGTCCTTGATCAGCCACGGCGCCGCCCGCCGGAGCTCTTATTCCTGTTTCCTGAGCGGCCATGGGGCTGTTGGCCCGATACCCTGGATAACTCCCGGATTCCCTCCTCCGGTTTCCCCCTCCTCCCTCCCGTCTCGGTTCAGTTTTTGGACCGTCTTGAATCCGGTCCTTGAGGGGGGGGGGTACTATGACGATCGGTAATTTTTTTTTCTGGATTTCTGTCTCTTTGTGTTTTCTGTTTCCTGTTTTATTTTGTAATCTCGCTTTCCTTGTGTGTTGTTTCTGTCTTAACTTCTTGTCGTTGATTGTTGTGCCCAATCCTCATGTTTTTCACCTGTTTAATTAACCCTACCTTTCCTCGGTATTTAAGCCTCTGTGTTTCCCTTTGTCCTCTGTCGGATCGTTTGTTCTTCTACTCGTTTCTACACGCCGTCAGATTTTTTTTTTCTTGTCCTGCTGTCTCGTCCAGCTTCCCCTGCTTATCCTTCCTTGTTCTCCGTGCGCCTTGTCGCCAGTGGTTACTTGTGGTGTTCATGTTTTGTTTTTGTCTAGTTTAAAGACTCCGTTTATATTAAATACCTTTTTTTTATTTATAACCTCTGCATCCTGGGTCCATCTCCTTCCTCAAACCGTGACACGGTTCATTACTATTTACTACTTCTACAGAAAGTATTGAATATGTAGCCATGTCGTTTATTTTTTTTATATTTGTTTTTTTTATGAAATGTAATCAGTAAAAAGTGAATTTGCAATTAAGTTACTGATGTAATCTTAATATATTCCTCAATGCCGAGCTGATTAGGTTGATTGCACCAGAAGCACAGAGAATCAGCAATCCTCAGTATATCCCATTCATCACACAGACATCAACCTGCTGAGGAAGATCCCAGATACGATAGAAAGCTCTGGATCACCTGTTAAACAGGCCTCTTGGTGGGACTTATTACTCAGCAACTTTTTTCAAAGTGCAAGTTTAAATCTCTACTTTTACAACAAAATACAGAAGAGAAGACTCTAAACACATGAAAACATAAACTCCATCTGTCATCATGTAAGATTTAAGAACAGACACAGTAATTGAACAATGGAGAGCACTGGTTGATGAAACCTTTTACTGCACAAGTGTATTGCATTGATGTGCAATATATGACCTGCTGATCTGAGGACATCTTCTCCTGCTGCTGAGAATAAATGCAGACCCATGGTCAGTTGAAATCCAATCCTAATTATCATGTTTAGAGTTAATGAAGTGGGAGGAGGTTCTTTATTAACACGTATGTAAGTCAAAATGAACCTGCTGTTTTGCATTTTGTTAAAGATTAACCAACTCGTGGCTCCATATACAGTAAAATAAATTTGACTCTGGGCTGGAGTGTGACTCACCTCTTTGCGGAAATCAATTGATATCAGCTCATCTTTGAAAGCTAGAGGCACAGCAACGGAAAACAAAACCTAAAACTCTATTTGTTTCTTCCTTGAAGCCTTAACATTTCTAAAGTCTTCTCTTAGGTAAGTAGAAATATGTTTACCTTATGAACATAACCTTTCCACATCTCGGGTGTAAAGTCTGAGATAGAGAGCGTGGCTCATTTGTTTAGACATTTTTCTGTATTCATTTCATGATATTTATTTACTTATTCATTCTTGTGTGAAAAATAAAAATGATAATAAAAGACAGATTTAATTCCTAGATTTGTTGAATATTCACATTCAGTGACTAAATACTTGAGTGAGATTATCACAAACGGTTTGCTTGCAGATATACAGGAAACCTTGCAAGTTCTGCAAACAACACCAGAGTTAACCCTTTTTTTGCATTCATTTACTTCAACTGAACATAACATGTTAACCATCTAGCTCCAGTCACGCCAGCCCGTCTCATAACTTTATCCAGTCTGCCTGCAAGAAGTAGCTGTTCATAGTCAATAACCTTTTAAACGCAGCTAGGAGCAATCGTCAACTCCGTCCACTCCTGGCCAGACACCATGTTTTTCAGCTGAGAAACCTACAAATAGCCCTTCAATTTAAGTCAGAAGTAAAGTATTGTAAATTTTTATATGCAGCCTATCATTCCTACATTGTGATTGATGTTTGTTCTCTTCCTTTGGTTCAGGTCCGTAGATCATGGTGAGCAGCGGGGTGATTCTCTCGGTGTACATAATTACCTTCGTGATTGGCTTCCCAGCCAACCTCCTGGCTCTCTATGCCTTCAGTGTCAAGATCCATGTCAAGGCAAATCCAACAGACATCCTGCTACTCAATCTGACCGTCTCCGACCTGCTCTTCTTGCTCATTCTTCCTCTCAAGATGAACGAGGCCATGTCGGGCATGACGTGGAATCTGCCCCGCTTCCTGTGCTCCGTCACTGCCTTCATCTTCTTCTCCACCATCTACACCAGCTCCTTGTTGCTGATGGCTGTCAGTCTGGTTCGCTACATTGCACTCGCCTTCCCTATCACCTATCATCGGCTGCACAAACCTGTGTATGCAGTAGTGATGGGTGCAGTCATTTGGCTGATCTCCTTAACAAACTGCAGTATCACTTTCATCACCCAGTACCACCCAGCCCTAGCCAGTGAATCCCTTGAAGGCCAGGCCCATGCTTGCTATGAGAACTTTACGCAGAAGCAGCTGGATGTCGTCCTCCCAATACGTTTGGAGCTTTTCATTGTTCTCTGCCTTGTTCCTCTTGTAATTTGTGTTTACTGCTACGTGCAATGCATCTTGATCCTGTACAGCCGCCCCAGGATATCCCGCATGCAGAAACAGAAAGCCATCGGTATGGCCTTGGGGACTCTGGCCGTGTTCCTCATTTGCGTGCTACCATACAATATCTCTCATTTAGTGGGTTTCATTGAGGGTAAGAGCCCAGAATGGAGGTACTACGTTTTGCTGCTTAGCACCTTCAACACCTGCATTGATCCCATCATCTTCTACTTTTCTTCATCTAGCTTCCACTGCAACAGTAAGAAGTCAATTTTGAGGAAACGTAAACTCACTGTTTCAGAGTTACAAAAGCAGGTCACAGGCTCTAACCCAGGGTGAAAGACACTGTCCAGCTTTAATGTTATTATTTTACTGCATATTATTCCATTCATTATCCATCTATTACCTCTACTTCTTATCCTGGAGCCAATCCTACCCAGCAAGAAGTACCATATGCTTCAGAAGATGTTTTCAATTCAAGCTTAAATTTCACATTTATTTATCTTTATAAAACAATATCCTAAAAATGTGAGGTGTGATCTAATCTTGTTGAATGTGACTGTGTTGCTTTCGAAAACAATGAAAAGCCTTTTAATAAAAAAAAAAGAGACATTTCATTTTGATTTGTAAATTCCAAATTGTATTATTTCACAGTCGGTTCTCTATTTTTATGGGAAATGACATCATTTGCGCCCTTGACGAAGTAGCTTGTTTTTACTTTAACGTGGGCCAGCCACTCTTCTGCACTCATGCATTCTGTAGGCACACATGTAGAATATGCCTGCAACTGTAGTATATCCTCGTAGCCAATGGATCTCAATAGCACAGTTACAAACCATAAATGATATGTTAATATCCAGCTAATGGATTTCTCTATCATAGGTATAGATCATAATGACATGTTAATATCTTAAGGCGCCTTGAATCTTATGTTCAGACCTTTAAGAATTATTTCCAGATGTGTTCTGTATGTTTCTACTTGTCTGAACAATCCTTGAACCGCTTATGGAATAATAAGAGGAGAGATGGTTTTCAGCAGGTCCTTAAATCTTAAGGAACACTTCAAAATTTAGGCAGAAGGCCCTGTTGTGTGACATCATTTTATCTCTAGGTTTGTGGTAAACAACTCCCCCTATAAAATGACTTGCCTTGCAGAGGCAAGTCAGATTTTCACTATTTGGCCTGTGTGATTTCTCCGGGCATACAATGGTGCCCGTCTGACCTGTGAAACTTCTGTGTAATAAATTCTGTCATGCTGCAAGTTCTGGGTCTGCGTCCCCTCTCTTCAAACACCGACTTCAACAAGACACTGCTGCTTGAAAGATACGATAGATTGGAGTCACGACTGAGACGAGCTGTGACCTGCTGCACCTCCAACAGCTTCAAGCGGTGAGCATTTCTCCTTTTGATTGAACGCTGGCTCGTTCATTGTTGCTGTTCTATGTCTGCTGTGGTCACACCGTTAAAAAAAACTGTTTTGGGGGATGTGTCTTGTTGTGTTGATGTGTGAAGAAAAGATCCGTGCTAAATTTGACTTTATTAACGCGTCGCAAATAAAGGGGGGGAAAAGGTATAACATTGAAAAAGGAATGAAATAAGGTAAATTATCTAGTATATTTGAATGTTATTGTGTGAGTTGATAATATGTATGTATATTGAGACTATATCGAGGGATTATTCCAAAAACCTCTCTAACAATTGTTCTGAATAAAGCTTTGTGAAAATGACAGAAACATGTGTGACAGCAGTTTATTTTTTACTGTATCATTTGTTTCTCATGAACAGAAAGAGTTGTAATATTCAGGGAGGACTTCAACAGATTTTGTTGACTATCAGCAAGAATCAGTTATTACAGTGAGGTTGACTGCACCTGTGTATTGGACCTAACCCAGTATGTAGGACCAGGAAAAGCGCCAGTCTGTAATACAAAGGTAATTTCAGGTGACGTTCACACTGTGCACCAATAGTTTGTGCAACAGTCCTACTGGACTGTTACTGTACGTGATATTCAAATTCACCACATTACATTACATTACATTTCATTTAGCTGAGGCTTTTATCCGAAAGCGACTTACAAAAAGTGCATTCAACCCCGAGGGTACAAACCAAGAACAACAAGAATCAAGCAAGTACAGTTCCTTTAAAAAATAAAGCAAAACTACAAAGTGCTATAAGTAAGTGCCATTTAAGTGCTACTAAAGTGTTACTTTCAAAAAGTTGTTAGGATATATATTTTTTTTTTTTACATTTTTTATTCAAGGTATAGTTGAAACACATCATTCATGCCCGATGTGATATTTGGGTACTGTGTACATTTATTCTGTTGAAGAAGAGATACCTGCAAAAATAATACGAGCCCATCTTCCACTTCTGTTCTTTTGTGTTTGTACACAGAGGTCGTCATGAGAGCCTCTGAACAGAGTAATCAAACCAGCCACAATAAAATGCACTAATAACAACATGTGTTTTGTTTTATACAACCCTGCGGCACAAATCAGAGATATGTTAATTGGCTCAGCCAACCACTCAAAACGTTAATCAGAAAATGACCTGAGAACATTAACTCACAAACAACTAACAATTCTGTGAGACATGCTGATACAACTGCAGCTCTGTCTTATGAACTGTGTAGCTTTTGAGTGTGACGACCACAACAGCAACAACAGGATCTGAGGCAAAGTCGACCAGGAGGCAAGATTATTGCAAACTTTGCTGATGACCTTGGGTTTGTCGAGGCTTACCTGGACCAGGTGGAGGAAATCTGGGCGGACAGACAACAAATGGACTTGGTGAAGAATGAAGATACCCTTTAGTCAGTGTTGAAGAGGCTCCAGGTGGCAGGACAAAAAGTGAAGGGAGAGAATGCAAAGAAAGTTATGTTATGTTTTATAAGGGAGGCCCAGGCTCCTTCTGTAGCAAAAAGAAAAAAAAAAAAAAAGAAAAAAAAACATTACCGACTCGGTTCATTAGTATTTACTTCTTATACAGAAAGTATTGAATATGTAGCCATATGTAGATTTTTGGATGAAATGTAATCAGTAAAAAGTGAATTTGCAATTAAGTTACTGATGTAATCTTAATATATTCCTCAATGCAGAGCTGATTTGGTTAATTGCACCAGAACCACAGACAATCAGCAATCCTCAGTGGATCCCCATTCATCATGCCGACATCAACCTGCTGAGGAAGATCCCAGATACGATAGAAAGCTCTGGATCACCTGTTAAACAGGCCTCATGGTTGGACTGATTTCTAAGCAACTTTGTCAATTACAAGTTTAAATCTCTACTTTTACAACAAGACAGAAGAGAAGCCTCTAAACACATGAAAACATAAACTCCATCTGTCATCATGTAAGATTTAAGAACAGACACAGTAATTGAACAATGTAGAGCACTGGTTGATGAAACCTTTTACTGCACAAGTGTATTGCATTGATGTACAGTATATGACCTGCTGATCTGAGGAAATCTTCTGCTGCTTCATACAATAAGCCCCTTGTAGTAGTTGCAGCCTAAGAGCTGTATTGACTTGAATAACATGCTCAGAACTGTTTGAGTCGGCCCTGTTTATTCCCTGTTGCAGTGAAACTGATGCTAATGTAGACATTGCTGACAGTAAGCAAAACCAATATTCCAGCTGTCAATAAATAAAAGAAACAAATCTACTGGAGGCCAAAGAACATTGAAGGATATGTTGTGTGTGTATTCTCCTAAACCCTCAGATGTCTCAAATGACATGGAACTGCAGAGAGAGATATCCTAAATCGATTCTCTATGTGGAAAAAGTATCTGTTTCTCCTGATTTACCGCGTAGGTGTAAATATGAATAAGTGCAGACCCATGGTCGGTTGAAATCCAGACCTAATTATCATGTTAAGAGTTAATGTAGTGGGAGGAGGTTCTTTATTAACACGTATGTAAGTCAAAATGAAACTGCTGGTTTGCATTTTGTTAAAGATTAACCAACTCGTGGCTCCATATACAGCAAATAAATTTGACTCTGGGCTGGAGTGCGACTCACCTCTTGGCGGAAATCAATTGATATCAGCTCATCTTTGAAAGCTAGAGGCACAGCAACGGAAAACAAAACATACAACTCTATTTGTTTCTTCATTGAAGCCTTAACATTCATAAAACGTCTTCTCTTTGGTAAGTAGATATATGTATACCTTATCATTTCATGATATTTATTAACGTTGGAATAATTGTATATAAGTTAGCATGAACTGAATATGACCTGGTGTAGGAGTTGTTATTCAGTGCTGTCTGGAAAATGTTGAAGTAAGCTTCTAAGCTGTAGGCGACATTCTTACACAAGAGTTAGCCTGACTAACCACTGCTGTGCCTTGCCTAAAGTTGATTTTTAAGGAACTGTCTGTTATGGTTATGAAACCATAAAGGTTATTTCTCCATTATGTGTAGAATAGGGTATTACCAGATAAAGCAACACCCCGAAGAGAAGGAGTTATCAAGAAATTAAAACCCTACCCAAATGATGTGTTGTAATTTTGAGCTGTGAAAATAAAAACACTGTGTTAGGGAATTTCCGTTGAAGTTGGCTGTGACCTATTCAGAGGTGCGGACTTCCCTTGCAAGGAATTCCCTTGCAAGTAAAAACTGAGTACTCGTGTATGTGTGGTGTTTGATTCAGTTCTTACAGCATTGTTACATGTGTGGGTGAAATTCCCTCGACAATTAACTTATTCATTCTTGTGTGGAAAATATGAATAATAATAAAAGATAGAGATTTAATTCCTAGATTTGTTCAAATTCAGTGACTAAATACTTTGGTGAGATTATCACCAACGGTTTGCTTGCAGATTTACAGGAAACCTTGCAAGTTCTGGAAACAACACCAGAGTTAACTCTTTTTTGCATTTATTTACTTCAACTGAACATAACATATTAACCATCGAGCTCCAGTCACGCCAGCCCGTCTCATAACTTTATCCAGTCTGCCTGCAAGAAGTAGCTGTTCATAGTGAATAACCTTTTACACGCAGCTAGGAGCAATCGTCAACACCGTCCACTCCTGGCCAGACACCATGTTTTTCAGCTGAGAAACCTACAAATAGCCCTTCAGTTTAAGTCAGAATTAAAGTATTGTACATTTTTATATGCAGCCTATCATTCCTACATTGTGATTGATGTTTGTTCACTTCCTTTGGTTCAGGTCCGTAGATCATGGTGAGCAGCGGGTTGATTCTCTCGGTGTACATAATTACCTTCGTGTTTGGCTTCCCAGCCAACCTCCTGGCTCTCTATGCCTTCAGTGCCAAGATCCATGTCAAGGCAAATCCAACAGACATCCTGCTACTCAATCTGACCGTCTCCGACCTGCTCTTCTTGCTCATCCTTCCTCTCAAGATGTACGAGGCCATGTCAGGCATGACGTGGAATCTGCCCAGCTTCCTGTGCTCCATCACTGCCTTCATCTTCTTCTCCACCATCTACACCAGCTCCTTGTTGCTGATGGCTGTCAGTCTGGTTCGCTACATTGCACTCGCCTTCCCTATCACCTATCATCGGCTGCACAAACCTGTGTATGCAGTAGTGATGGGTGCAGTCATTTGGCTGATCTCCTTAGCAAACTGCAGTATCACTTTCATCACCCAGTACCACCCAGCCCTAGCCAGTGAAACCCTTGATGGCCAGGCCCATGCTTGCTATGAGAACTTTACGGAGAAGCAGCTGGATGTCGTCCTCCCGATACGTTTGGAGATTTTCTTTGTCTTCTGCCTTGTTCCTCTTGTAATTTGTGTTTACTGCTACGTGCAATGCATCTTGATCCTGTACAGCCGCCCCAGGATATCCCGCATGCAGAAACAGAAAGCCATCGGTATGGCCTTGGGGACTCTGGCCGTGTTCTTCATTTGCGTGTTACCATACAATATCTCTCATTTAGTGGGTTTCATTGAGGGTAAGAGTCCAGAGTGGAGGTACTACGTTTTGCTGCTTAGCACCTTCAACACCTGCATTGATCCCATCATCTTCTACTTTTCTTCCTCTAGCTTCCACTGCAACAGTAAAAAGTCAATTTTCAGGAAACGTAAACTCACTGTTTTAGAGTTACAAAAGCAGGTCACAGGCTCTAACCCAGGGTAATAGACACTGTCCAGCTTTAATGTTATTATTGTACTGTATATTAATCCATTATTATTCCTATTACCTCTACCACTTATCCTGGAGCCAATCCTACCCAGAAAGAATTACCATATGCTTCAGAAGATGTTTAGTTCAAGCTTAAATTTCATATTTATTTATCTTTATAAAACAATGTCTTAAAAAATCTGAGGTGTTATTTGATCCTGTTGAAAGTGACTGTGATGCTTTCGAAAACAATGTCGACCTTTTTAATACAAAATAAAGAGACATTTGATTGGGATATGCAAATTCCAAATTTTATTATTTTACAGTAGGTTCTCTATTTTTCTGGGAAATCATTTGCGCCCTTGACAAAGTAACTTGTGTTTACTTTAACGCGGGCCAGCCACTCTTCTGCACTCGTGCATTCTGTAGGCACACATGTAGAATATACCTGCAACAAAAAACAAAACAAAAGTCAGCACACAGTATGTCAAGTACAAGATGGTCGCACAGAAAATTAGTTATTTAAAAGACAATATTTCTTATTTTTTAGTTATCCAGTATATCTGAAGCTTTTTGTGGGAGTTTGAAAAGTTTCAAAAGCCTCCTTTACAATTGTTGTGAATAAAGTTTGGGAAAATGAATAGTGACATCAGTTAATTTTTTTTATGTTATCATTTGTGTTTCATGAACAGTGTTCCTTAGTCTGCGCTAAATGTGTTATAATTTTATAAGAGCTCAAAGTGACTATTGACTATCAGCAAGAAACAGTAATTACACTAAAGTCGATTTCATTTCAGGTCATTTCATTTTTTTTCGCTGTTTATTTGGACAAACCTGCAAAGAAGGTCATGAGCAGCGCCACCCAGCCTAGTATGTAGGACCAGGAGAAGCGCCAGTCACCAAAACGCTTTCCCAGGAAGTTCACCGTCACCCCGGTGTAAATGGCCATTGCAAGCAGAACGAAGAGAGCTGGCATTGTGGGCAGAGAGAGAAAATTATTCAAATTAGTTTCTGTAGTACAAGGGTCATTTCAGGTCAACAACCGACTGGGGCGTCACTGTCCATGGTATTCAAATTCACCACAAAACACGTCATTCATGCCCGGTGTGATGTTGCAAAAAAGACAAACATTTGATGACATTATTTGGTTACTGCAGCTCGGACTCACTGGACACAAAGAACATGATCCCAGCAGCAAAGGAACGGTTGAACCTCTCAAAGGCTGAGAAGTGGGCAAAGGAGAGGATTCCCGCAATGATGCCGGCAAAGCATGACATGGCAGAGAGGATCATGAAAGCACGGGTGGCATTCCAGTAGGCTGAGGAGGAGTAAGACGAGAAAAAGAGAACATGGTGAGGATATGTGCAGGGAGAGGAATTCAAAAATCACAAACATTTTAAATTCCAAAGTGCTTATGGTTTCAAAATCATGATGTGAATGAATCTGCCTCCTACACTGACCCCTTACACGTGAACTCAGAACATGTTACTCTACATAACCCTCTACTGTCCTCACTACCACACAGGATTCCAAATTTAGTCGCTTGAACCTTTAAAATTGAGCCTACATGAGAATATTGCACCTTGTCTTTATCTCTTTAGTCGAATAATCAAGAGGGATGTTAATAAAGTTAAAATAATATGACATTTATCGGCCAATTCAAGGATAAACCCACATTTTGGGAATCAGGATGTTTGACGGTAAGTTGCATCTTATTTTATGAGTGAAATGCAAACTCTTAATTATATACATATTTCTTATTGAGCATACTCTTATATTGCATTAATTTAGATAATAGTCACACATGTGACACTATAAAGTTGATTAGTCTTGAATTCTCTACACAAATTGTTTGAAATTATGATTTGTAATCACTTTGCCATGGTTTTCTGTCGTGGCCATTTTGTTTTTCGGTAAAACATCTAGAAATCTATTAGATTGCCGTTAACAGTTTACCATGAAAGAGACATTCATGAATTATAATAATTCAAGTGAACCAATTTGTTGAATTTTGGGGGTTAAAGAAGAGATACCTGCAAAACGAATGCATGCCCATCCCCCGCCTCTGTACTTTTGTTCTTGCACTACTTGCTAGCTGAGCTAACTTTTAGCCTGATAACATGCTAAACTTTATTTGTAAACATGGTAAAAATTCTAGTCCGCACATTAGCATTGATATTTGACCTTGTTAGCATGCTGCCACTAGCCTGTAGCTTAAAGCACCAGCGTGCCTTAACCCACATGAGTCACCTACAAATAATTGATGTACCTCAAAAGTAAGGGCGGAGCATAATCATAATTGCATTCAGACATGTTGTCCTGTAAGATCTAAGGGAATTCCAAGAAGGTGTTTCACCACTTACCAATGCTGTCAGTCTGCATGTAGCACTTTCCAGACATGCAGTACCTCCACAGGCCCTGATGGGCGAAGCTGCCGGACAGACGGTACTGCATCCAGTAGTCTGTGGCTGTGGAGACCACCAGCAAGATGTTCCCCACGATGGCACAAAACAGGCCCCCTCCCATGAAGCTGTACATCATGAGTGAAACTATGACAGCGGCTAAGGCTTTAAGCACTGTTCAAAAAGAGAAAATAACAAGTCAGTTGGGCCCTTGTGGTAATGAAGTATAACAAAACTTGATTGATCTTTAATTTGAGTGTTTATTCAGGAGGAAAGTTATGATGGAAACAGAAATGCTTTGATGCAAAGGCAGGAAAAGCCTGATGTATCTAGAGCTGCCACATTCAATCTGCTGTGATGATTGTGACATGTGGCACAGGGGATATCGAGGGATTATCTTGGAGCTGCAAGTAATACATATCCGATGAAGGGAAGATCACCTGTTTATAATCACGCAGCATGGGCTGGGCTCTTAAGCCAGCATTCTGCCCAGCCTATACCTCTCATTATTATTTGACCTATGGGAAACAGTGTAGAATTTATACAACCACATTTCCCCAAAGTCCTCTGGACCATTTGTGAGAAGGTGAAGAATCAGATCAGCTACGAATACTGACTCTGAGAAACATTTACACTTCCTCTCTCTGGCTGCAGATACACGGGGTAGAGCTATAGTGTTTCTTTGGGCCTTTAGAAGCGTCACAGCAGGAAAAGCACACGTGTAAATAAGATAATTAACGACAGGGAATCTTGAATAGAGCAAAGCCTTGGTTACTACTACGTGAAACAACAGAGACTTTCCTACTCAATACATCTCAACTATGCAGTTATCCACAAAACAAGGAGGCACAGAGGTCGTTGAGTGAGCTACTGGACAGAGGTTTCAAACCTACCACAATAAAATCCACTTACAACAACATGTGTGTTGTTTTTATACAAACTTGCCACACAAATGACAGATATGTAAATGTTCTTAGCCAACCACACAAAACGTTAATCAGAAAAGGACCTGGGATCATCAACTCACACACAACTAACAATTCTGTGAGAGATGCTGCTGGCTGATACAACCGGAGCCTTGTGTTAGATAATGAATTGTTTCAAAGCAAAGACAATGGCAGAAGCAGATCTTTGGAAATTTGGTCCAAATCCTCGAAGATAAATCCATGTTGAGGTTAAATCCTGTTACCCTGAGAATGACGAGGCCAACACCAACTACGATGTGATGTAAACCACAGCCGCGGAAATCAAACATCAGAGACAACCACCATCCACGCTCATGGGTGGAGAGTCAGAAAAACATTTATTTATCACTACCCATGAATGGAACCTGGAAAATTGCAAGGAAAATCAACCACTTTTATACAAAACACGAATGATTTGAGCTAAAACCCTGAAAGCTTATCACTGTCCCACTGTGGAGACCCTCTCGGCCCACCTGTGCCACATGCACCCCCTGGTCAGCGTGATATCTACTTTGTTATTTTACTCCCTATTCTATATCATCGATGTGGCATCAGCCATTCACAAAAGAGCCTGCATCATCTTACCTGAATTTCTCAGGATATATCAATCCCCTTAAGTGTCAGCCTTTCCTCAGGGAAAGAGTGAGAGAGAGAGAGAGTGCAAGCCGGGAGTGAGCGGAACGTCAAAGAGGAAGCCCTAGGCTGGATTCCAAAAAGTTATCCTCTCCACTTTTCTGTTGATGGAGGCAAAATCCTTTAAAACAATCAGCACAGAACAAATGCACTTGAGCTGCTGGGCCAAAGGCCACGTGACCCTTTCACACCGGACTGCATGGTAGTATTTTGGGGGGTCAGGGGCATAAGGGGAGGGGTGATGGTGTTGGGGGATGGTGTAGGGTTCTGGGATGCGAGGCCGCCGCCGCCGCAGCGCCGTGCTCGTCTGTTGTTCTCTCAGGCGTTCTGGAACTGTGGATGTGCAGAGGCATGCAGTACTGCTGTGGTCAATGGAACATGCTGAAATGCACACTTCCTTTCAGGGTGCCACACACACACAGACACATACACACACACACACACACACCATCACACACGCTTAGAGCAGACACATGACTGCAGAGCTGCCTATTAAAATTAAACAGAGTTAACCATAAATATGAATATATGGAAACATTGCAGCAATACTGCAGGTAAAAATGGACAAATTCACTATTTACAATATGTAATAATTTGGTAACCATGTTAAATCTTATGTGAAAAGTCTATGATGTGTAGTTGAATACCTTTTATTTTGGTTCATTAATTTTTTGCCATGAATTTGTGAAGCACTTTGTAACCTTGTTTAGATAAGTGCTATACAAATAAAGTTATATTATTATTTAAAACAAGCACCTAAAGATATAAATAAGCATTTTTGACCAGATTCTAAATTTAACCTTTGTTTTATTGTAACTGATATTTTAACAGTAACATAAATCATCTATACCTTAAAATAAGTCTACCTAAAATATTTAGTTGTTGAAATTAAGATCCCGATTCTACAATATTTACTGATCACTGATATACTGATGCTAATTAATAATTAATGGTTAACTTATTTATGAGCTTCTAAAATTATTTGGCATTAATACCAATATATATTCGTATGTTCTATAAGTCAGAATCAAACGTGTGGCTTCTTGTGTGTTAAAATACTAATAGATTTTGGTCAAAAGATCAACTGAACAAATAAGTAGAGATGAGTCTGAGCAGGTAAATGTCAACAGCGCCATCTAGTGCTCAGTGTGTGACCTCATTTTAAAAGGCCAACACTTAATATGATCCTTCGTTTTGGCAACAACCATTATTGTTGAGAGGGGACGTCGCTCACCATCTTGCTTCCTTGCGTTGTTCATCACTTCAACTCCCAAACCAGAGACAGGGAGGAGCAGGCTTCTCACTGACAGGCGTCACTGGTTTTATTTAGGTTAGATTAATCAAATAAAACTTATTACAAACCTGAAGTTACACATCTGAATATTTTATAAAGGCTATTTGGAACGTTAACTTTGTTTTAGCCTAGTTCACAAACAGCCGTATCAGACAAGGAGGGGGTTGGTTGATAGTGTTTTCTGCAATCTCTGCTCTTTCCATGTGTGTTCAAACCTGTACTGTCACTTTATCTGACCCGACCCACATGTCCCCAAACTGTTCTACCTGTAGTCCCGAGAGAAAGTAAAGATTGTATTGAACTCCACAAATATAACAAAAAGCTGCACGTCCACAAACCTGCTCAATGTCAGTGGCTTACATTGGTTTGTACTGAAAAACTGTTAAATAAAGTACACGTGGGGAAAGAGATGAAACTGAATAAATTAGGATTTATTTGAGGGTTTAAACAGAGTATATAATGTGAAGTAACATTGATTTCACATGCAGTTCAATAAAAAAAATATATAATTTAAAAAAAGAGGACATTTTGCTGATAAAACATATTCAGTGACCTGGGACATGAGTTAAGTTGTGTTTTGAATTATATCCTGATAACATGTTGAGTTGTGGTAAATAGGACGGAGACAAGTTGTCCTTAATAAGCTAAACAGATACAGACATAACTTAAAAACTTACATCAATAATACATTACATATTGTTTAAGAAATGGAAATTTAAATCAGTTAAAGGAACGATACAAATATATAAATTCTTATGATTAAAAAATTTAAAATAAAGAATGCTGTACAGAATTAATAAACGCATCAACACATACGCTACGTTCAGACAATTGTGGCGACTCTGACGGGCGGGGGGGGGACGAACGTGGGGAGAGCCACCGATCGCTCAGAGGGCGCCTGAGAGGAAACACACAAACGTTTCATCTTTAACTGTGAATCAACAAGAAGGAAGCAACGTGTTTTAATACATTCAAAACTACCTGCTGTAGTTTGTTGTAATCAGGGGGAGACTTCAGTCCTCCTGCCAGCAGGTGATGAGGAGTCATCTCTGACTGGGTTGTTATGACCTGTTGAGAGAGAGAGAGAGAGAGAGAGAGAGAGAGAGAGAGAGAGAGAGAGAGAAACTAAGTCATAGCTGCTTAGTTTGTTGTAGAACATGCAAAAGAATCTGATGCTTGACATTTACTGTGTGGTTTATATTTCACCATCCACAAGGCCCCCATCACTTGTTGATATTGAAGCCAACCTGATAAGCTCCTTGTTATTTATTACCTCCGCCACGGAGATTATGTTTTCACCCGCTGACCATTTGCTTGTTAGCAGGATTGGGTCAAAACTACTGAATGGATTTTCATGAGGGATGAGACGGGAGCCAAAAAGGAAACCATCACAATTCGAGCTGGATCGGGACAAAGGGATAATTAAAGAACTGATGTCTGTGCAGGTCTGAAATTTGTTGCAGCTTGTTTGAAATCATCGGGACTGGTCGGCCTTTGTCTCGCTCCACACAGACAATATTGACTTTTGCTGCTTTAAAGCTTGAATTTGCTAAGATCGATACTTCAGCACTTGGGTGTTCATCAGCAAAACCATAGACTGTGTAATAAAGATGGATGAGGGCATCTCCACCAACTCCTGCTGTACAAAAATGAAGCTAAAACACCCCGGAGTACGATTGCTGCCGTCTTGTGCTTTTGTGATCATAATGTGGATTCGGGGCAGTTATATACCGCTGGTCTCGCCATTCTACTAATGTCTGTGATTTTAACCTTCTCGACGGCTCTGGACACCGGGTACCTCGCCGGCCGACCTAGAAAACAAACAAAATAAAGAGTCAAAACCATTTATCGCAGCATGTAAAGAAAACTAGGTCCCGTTTTTCCTTGCACCTACTTTTGTCCTTGTTGCAGTTGACGCACAGGTAGATGAAGCCGCCCATCAGGACCAGGAAGAGAAGGCTGCAGGGGATTCCGGCTGCGATCCCAGCGATGGCAGGACCACTCAGCCCTTCATCTAGAATCCACGGCACAGAGAGTCACCGATGCTTTTACAACTGCTGCTTCTTCCCCAACCCTGTGGAGGGGAAACTGGTTCTCAAAACGTAATAACCCTACCTGGGCCGAGTCGGCGGACCTCAGAGGGCTGCCCCTCCGTCGTACGAGCTCGGGGGATGACTCGAAACCGGTACGACAGGTTTGGATCCAGGGCCAAGACGTCGGTGCTCCGAGCCGAGCCAGGTTTCTGCTGGATGGTTCGATATCCGTCTGAGGCGCCTCTCGATTCGGTGCCATTACGCTTTTCGCCCGGGAGGCTCGGCCCTTTCACTTGTATGTCGAAGCCTTCGCAGAAAAAGCACAAACTATTCAGTTCGGAATGAGGACTCAACAGAAAGTGACATTTGCTTTTCACAGGACTTTCACCCCTGACACAATATTTACGCCCCTATCTCCCGTGAAAGGTTTCTGTTTTCAACCCTGCGTTTGAATTCGTAAAGGTCAGCAAATCTGGTTCAGAGTGAGAACAGTGTGTTTGTGTGCAGTGTTTAAGAATCAACCCCGAGTCCTTCCTACTGCCTTACCTGTGACGACGGAGGTGGGCGGGACCTCCCAGGTCAACGTGACGACGGTTCCTTCGGGATTCGGGAACAAACTGAAAGCTGAGATGGACGGTCCTGGAGAGAGAGAGGGATTGTGAACATGGGGGCACATCAGGAGAGGGGGGGGGGGTGCTGCTGAGGGTTCACTAAGATTGGAGAGCTTTGTTTAAAGGGAAAAGTAACCTCAGGTATGACTTGGCTCTCTGACTGAGGGGCCATTGTGTCTTTTGAACAGACACTGCACTGCACTGTATATTAAATGTAGAAGGAGAAACGTTACGTTTAACTATTTGTATTATTACCTTTTATCTGTTATGTATTCACTTCTAAATTAATTAATCTAAGGTTTGGTTAGACAAATGTCTTTATGAAAAAACTTTCATTATAATTTCCTAAAGAAGCAAATTATTTACAATTTGAAACTTTGGAAATTTTCTTATTTTACATTTCTAGAGCAGAATTATTTTTTGAGTCAAATTACTGACCACTTCATTTATAGGCATCATTTTAATGTTGCAGCTCATTCCTATAGCTACATTTGTGTAGTTTATATACTGCAGTTTAATCTACAGTATAAAAATACATTTCATCATATATATATAAAAATATGTTTTCAGAGGTGGCAAGAAACTAATTACATTTGCTCAAGTACTGTATTTGAGTACAACTTTGACGCTTTATTTGAATACTTCAATTTTATGCTATTTATCTTCTAGTTAGAAATAAACTAGCAGTAAATATTTCTAATTATAGAAAAACAAACAAACTTTTGTTGCAGATCTTTTGCAACTTCATCTTTATCTTGTAAACTTTGGGAAGAGACCAAACTTGACCAATTAGTTACATAACTCCAAGTATTTATATATGGTCTTTGACCACTTGGTTCATTTCAAAGAGCATCTATACTTTACCTTGCAACTGTATTTCCCTCCTCTGGCTGCCCAGGGGGTTGCGGCTCGTGCAGCTGTATTTCTGCTGGACAAAGTCACTGACATTGTAGCCTCGGATCTGGAGCTGTGTGGTGTCACTGCTGATCTCGTGCGTCGCCCCGTTGGCGACGGCCTCGCTGCCTTTGGACCAGGACACCACAGCCTGAGGCGAGGCGTCGCTCACACACTGCAGAGACACCACTATTTTGCCCAGAGAGTCGACTGACATTCTCACGGCTGGGAGGAACTCCACCGGACGACCTGCGGGAAGATAAGGTTTTGCAGAAGTTTTAGTTTTTAAGGTGGAAATGGATATCCTCGACTAATAACCCACGGAACATCTTATACGTACTTGCGGTAATATTGCACTTATTCTGCTCAACTGGGTGGGCAGCCATGCATGTGACAGTTTTGAAGTTTAAGTTGGCCAAGGCGGTGACGGTCAGGCTGAAGTTTCCAGCTCCACTGCTGTTGCTGCTCAGTTCTGGGAAAGAGAGCTGAGCCAGTGGCGTTCCCCCCGGCCACTGACAGTGATACAGCAGGGCAGCGGTCACATTCACCGACTGAACAGAACAGATCGGGTCGCCCGACGGCTTCTCTGTTCACAGGGAGAATTGATTTAAAAACTTAGTTATTCACTTTTGGGTTGATTTGGACATTTAGACATGAACAAAGTCAGATGATGAACCTTTCATAAAGTCCTGATAATTCAAAAGATCTTGGGCAAATAAACGAATATAGACAATTTTGTATTCCTACAGATCGAATGCAAACACCTCAAGATTTAAAAGTCAAGAAATTGCATTTTAAATCTTCCTGATGGAACCAAAGCAGATTTTTCTGTAAGATTGAGAACAATAAAGGACAAATGATTGTAAAATGAAGACATGCAAAATAGAGCCTTACTAATAAATAAATAAATAAATAATCCAATACAATGTTTTGTTTCTCACAATAGTAAAACTTATATTTTGCAAAATAAAAAAATGTATAAAAGTTGTGTGTACATTTAAAATTACATTAAAACTGTAAAACATCTGATGTTAATGAGTCATGAGTGTTTGATAACGGCTTTCCACATACCATAAACATTTAAAGTCATGCTCTTCTGCCGCTGTTCCTTCGTCTGCTGATTGGTCAACTTGCAGGTATAAACACCTCCTTGGCTGATCTGTACATTTGTTCGATTCAGGACTCCATCTTGGGAGTCGGGAAAGGTCAGATCACCAAAGACCCACGCAGCGGTGGGCCGTGGGGATCCACCCGCCTGGCAGACGAGGCTCAGAGAGTCACCGGGGATGTAGAAGGGCTTCGCTGGACGGGCCTCGAGTCTGGGCTCGTCTGGTCCATCTGCAGCAGACCACAAAGAATCAAGGAGATGTAGGTGAAACTATAATGATGGACGGATGGAGGTCGAGAATAAAGTTAAAGTTCTTACACAGCACGGTGATGTCCCGGTGAGCTTCCACGCGGCTCAGGGGGTTCGTCAGCACCACCGTGTACCGGCCTGTGTCGTTCCGGTTCGGGTTGAGGATCTCCAGGCTCCGGTCCTTCACCGTGTAGTGTGAGCTGGTCTTTATCTCCGTGCCGTTGAACAACCACTTCTGCTGCTCCACCTCTCCTCTCAACACGCTGTACTGCAGGAGGAAGGGGTCGATTCCCTCTTTGAGTAACTCAGGCTGCACGGTCAGCTCCACGTTCTGGAAGTTTTCTGTGTGAGAGGAAAGGTGAAAGGAGGAAGAAGCAATTTAGGATTAGGATCATCAAACCTGTTTTTTCCTTTTAAATGATCAACCGCAATATCTTATTCAGATGCCAAATCTTTGAAAGGCCTGATGCTTTACTTAAGCATCATGATTGACAGCCAGGACTGATCGCGTGTCAATGCTACAACCCTATCTTCCGATCACTACTACGCAGACTCTGTCTTACAATGCAAGATTTCCCCTTTTGAAAAGAGCATCTACCTAAATAAACTGTGGAACAAGCAGATTTAACACATGTGATGTGTTCATGCATCAGTTGGTTTAAACAGCCATTAAATCCTGCACCACACGACAGCCGCACATCTCCAAATCAGCCAGTTATAAACTCACCAAACACTTTCAGAGTGAAAGCGGTATCAGCTTGACTCAGCCCAGACTTGGTCAGCTCCATGGTGTAGTTGCCGGCGTGGTCGAGCAGCACATTCACGAAGGTAAGAGATCCATCCGTCCCGATCTCCAGCACATCCTTGAATCCTTCGGCGACGTCTGCTGCAGCACTGGAGCCAATGGTCCACGTGAGGACAGGCAAGGCTCCTTTAGACCAGGTGACCACTGGGTCAGGGGCCCCCCCGAAGAGGACAGCCAGAGTCACATTGCTGCCGGCTCTTGCGTTCACCAAGGTGGGGCCCACAGGAGCAACCACCAGTTGGCAGTGTGCACCTGTCGGCGTGGAGCCCAGTCAGTAGGTTTGGAGAGGAAACATAAAATCATGAAGTCATCAATTCTCTGAAAAAGCGCTGTGCAGTGAATGAATTCAATTTCCAACAATAGCAATGTGTTGAAAGTTTAATATACATTGATGAAATGCTTAAATGCATTGTGCATGTGGAGGTATAACACATAATTGGCCTACATCGTGTTAATCAAGTGTTTTTGATTCACTGCTCATAAAGAAGAGTTTCAAACTACAACCTTCACTGCAAAAACCTGTCTTTAAACTTACTAAACTAAATATATTGTGACATTTATAATGACATACTTTTTAACCCAGCTCTAATCTAAAGATGTGATGGCCTCAGGGACACATTTGAAAACAGTGAACACACAAAAAATGCTGACATAAGATAGAGGTTTATTGTCTGCTTTTGTTTATACCTAAAACAAATACATTTCATTCGGATGGTTTATCGTGAATCATCTACAAAAAGAGAACAATCTTAGGAAGACGCGCACACACACTGATTAATGAAATCAAAGCGTTTTTCTTATTAAGGAGGAAACAGCAACAGACAGCAAAGCAGCAGCAACACTTAGACACTTGAAACCTGAAGGTGAGTGAGGAGTCTTACCTTGAAAAGAGACGCTGAGTGAAACGAGCAGAAAAACAGCTGTTAACCTCCCAGATTGATCCAGAGAAGCCATGTGAGCGAGAGGGAACAGATCCAGGAACACAGACGCGTTTTATCACCTGTCTGTCCAGCACGTTGACACTCTGGTGAATGTTTGTCCTTCGTGTCTGGGACATAAGAGACTGAACCACCTGTGTGTCCTCCTGCGCGCTCCCGAGCTGCAGCTGACAGGCACGTGCACGCAGCTCACCTGTGCTGAGTCAAAGCCCTGATTGTGCACGTGAGGCCACGCCCCTCATACTACTACACATTATAGTACTTCTACCATGTCAGGAACTCGATGTTGTTGTGTAAAAGTAAAGATTAAATACATAAATAAATGCAGATATAGGTAACTAAACACATATATAAAATAGCTGCTATTTAATGATGGAAAATATTATTAGTATTTCTAAATGTAGTCATTCATTTCTTCTTATAATACTACATGTATTCATAGATTTACGTATTTATTTGTGTTTCCAAATTTAATCATCTATTTATATTTTCTTTATATATTTCTACATTTATGAATCCATTCATGTTTCTCCATTTATGCATCTACACCTATTCATTCTTGTATTTGTTTATGCACTTCTGCATGTATTAATTTATTTTATTATGTTTCTACATTTCTTCAGATAAACATGTATTCAGTTTTGGTCAATAATAATTTCTTTAATGTTTATGTTTAATGTTATTGACTTCCAGATGAATTTACTCTATGAAAGAAATAACTTTGCCGCATTTATTAATTACTGGAATCCTTCATCTTCATTTATGCTGAATTACTTTTGTTGGATTTATGCTGCAACTTTCACATCGTGGCATATTCCTCAAAATAACCTGTTATATTATTATAATTACTCACCTTTACTCAACTCGACTTTACACACCTTTTCTTTTTACTCCAAGCCAAACACAGAGAAGAATCCAAGACAAAACACCAGAGGACCAGAACAAGTATAGCATATTAAGATATGAAAAAGATTGGTTACTTTATTGTTATGGTAATGGTTCTGTTCAGACAACAGAGAACTGAGGCGCTTATGGTAAAATTCAGATTTATGAATACATTTCCGTTGCTTATACTGAGAGACACCGTCTAGACAGAAACCCTGTTAGCGTTCACAGACAAACTACAGATTACCGACAGTCATGATGCCAATATTGAAATAATCATCTGAATATGTCTGGAGTCATATTTACATACATCGTTTACAAAGACTGCACCTCTGAGCGAGACAACAGATAAACAAGATGAAGAGGCCGAGTGTTCTGTTGGTAAAATGCATCGTACTGGTGATGTTGCAATATGAACAGCAACAGTGAGAAAAAGGAGGTTTCTGGATTTAAATTATTGCATCGTGACTTCCTGTCTATTATCAGTAGCCTATGACTGAGGAGTCATCCATGAAAGATGGGATGTAGGTCAAAGAAGAGATGATCCTTCTTTGTTCTGCTGACGGACAGTGTTTCTCAGTATTCCTCCTCTCCTGTCAGTCCCCCCCCCCCCCCCCCCCCCCCCCCCTGCATGTCCTCAGGAGGTTCAGTGTCAAACGGAGGGATTGGGCCGACGCATGAGCTCGTCCAGTGGGTGGCTCAGGTAATCCAGTCCAGTTATTCAATAAACAGTCCTAAGAGGAGAGCAGAGAACATTGAAGACATGAGCTGCATTTAAAATCAAAAACATTCCAATTATCTTTGATTCTGTCACCGCGATACACATTATACTTAAAGCAATAAGTTAGTTTTTGCAAAATAAAGACATTAAAGATGTTAAAATGACATTGACACTTCAAGTCATGAGTAATGAAATGGTTTAATAAGTTTATGCTCCTTCACTAGAAAATCTGAATGTAAAATGTGGCCTATTGCCCAGGCATAACTATATGAATATTAGGAATACTTAGCAATAAGAGAATATAAAATGATTTTTCACCAAACCTTTCCTAGATCTGGAATGTACAGGTTATCACGTATTAACTCAAATAATGATAAACAGCAGTGACACTCACCCTTCTTCTCTCCTCGCGCTCCTCCTGCCTCTATATCGTCCCCGTCTCCTTCAGTTTGCTCACAAGGTCGTCCACCGTCTCCACCTTCACCCCCGCCTCCCTCTTCGGGGGCTCGTCCACTCTCAACGTCTCCAACCGGGACGTGAGGTCCACTCCCAAGTCTGCAGGCTTCATGTTGGCGATTTTCTTCTTCTTGGCTTTCTGAAAGAGAAGAAACGCATGATAATGGTTGGGAGCAAATGGTGTAATACTTAACAATATCTCAACTGTGACAGTAACTGTTTATTTTTCTCCACACAAATCCAAACGTGTTCCTGACAACCAAACTGTAACATTCCTCTTGTGTTTCGAACCGCAACTTACCATGATATTAGGCAGAGTGGCATATCTGGGGGTGTTGAGTCGAAGGTCGGCGGTCACCACTGCTGGCATGTTGATTTTAATCGTCTCCAGGCCGCCGTCAATCTCTCTCACCACTTTAATTTTGTCTCCTTCCAGTGTCAACTCTGATGCGAAAGTGCCCTGAGATATGGAGATACAGCATTGATTCAAAAAAACTGAAACTGGAGTAATAAGAGCGAGTATTAAAACTCTTATCACATATAATTTCTATCCCTGCAATGCAAAGACAAGAGTGAACCAAACAGGTTCACTTGAGGTAAAGAGGCAGTCATTGTGCCCCATCTGCTGGTTGGCTTAAGTAACTGCATAAACTACATAAATGTATAATAAAATAAACTGCTGAAAATCAAAGGAAACATAAACGATATGAGGCGAGTACGAATCGAATAAAAATGACTGAACAGATATGGAAATGGACGTAACTTTGGAACTGAGCTCTGGATAATCTGTGCTTCAGGCTCCTCAACCTGTGAGATAACAAAGTACTCCATCTGCTGTTCAGCCCGTGGAACTTCACAACAGCTGTCCAAGTGACCTTTAACCTGTTTTGCTGATCTGTGCAGGTTCATTGTAGATCTGACTGACCCAAACTCGTCTCCACTAACATTGATAAGGCAGCCAGGGCAGGGACACAGCCCGATAACAGCATGTCACACATTCAACACTTAGAAAAAGAAAATGACTCGCAGTATTCACTCAGATCATTTAAGGCCTAAATCTACTGTCTGGTTTAGAAGGACTGATTCAAAAGGCTGCAGTGAAGTCACCTGAGGCCAGTCCAGTAGGGCTGCCGTCATCTGGCCCGTCTGATTGCAGTCGTCATCGATGGCCTGTGGAATCAACACAACTCGTTGAATGAAGATAGGAGCAGTGCAAGAGTGTTTGTCAGCTAATAAGAGGAGAAATATAAGATTTTTTAAATAAATGAAACCGGATCTTTTACCTGTTTGCCGAGGATGACGAGTTGCGCATCCTCCTTCTTGGCCAAAGCAGCCATGATCTTGGAGATCTGCAGGGGCCCAATGTTTTCATATTCTTTTCCAGTCACTTCCACGTGAATGCCTCGGTCTGCACCCATGGCAAGGGCGGTGCGGATGGTCTCCTGGGTGAGGGAGAAAATCGGGTCACAAACTGGGCTTTGGCTGAGTATTAATTAGTGGGAGCTGCTCCCTGAGTAAAAGCTGGAACATTAACTATAATTATTACAGTACAAGTATACAATCTGCAACACAGCCAAAGAAATTTTATCCAGCTGCACAACTTGATAATAAAAGATATGGTGTGGGATGTTATTATCTCATTATCACACACAAACTTGCAACATTAGACATATACTTTATTAAAATGATTAAAGAAGACAATGCATCAGCCACAACAAACTGCACTTCTCCAGGACAGCTGATGACCAGGCAGAGGAGCAGAGTCCCTCCCCCCCCCCCCCCCCTCCCCCCCATGGCACCCACCTGTGATTGCTGTGGTCCACAGCTCACAGCCACAACCTCCTTAATGAACTTCTTCTCCTTCAGCTTGACCGCCTCCTCCACAGCGATCTCACAGAAGGGGTTCATCGAGTGTTTGACTCCATCTGTCACCACACCACTGTTGTCCGGCTTCACGCGAATCTGAGGAAGAGGGAGACAGCAGGACAGAGTCACTACACTGGTACATGGTGACAAACACTCCAGACAGTCTGGATTTCAGGTCAAAATGAACGACACAGAAATTAGTCACTACGGGTATAACAGCAAGACATCTTGTGACTTATAGAGGAGACCTGAAGGTGTTGATTCATATCAGAAAACCTGCAATATTGATCTAGGTGTACATTCAAACCCTACACTGCTTTGTGATGCATGATATGGACATGAGTATGTGGACATCAAAATAAAGTGTTTTGGTGACACCTGTGTGGTTCTATAACAGTTTCCACTCTTCTTGCTTATCTATGAGGTTTTGGAGCATGGCCGGAGGGATTTGATCCAGTTTAGTCACAAGTGCACCTGTGAAGTCTGGCGCTGGCGTTAGGTGATAAAGCCTGGCTCCCAGCCCATGTTCCAGCTCGACCTGGCTTTGTGCAAGGTGGCACTGTGAAGCCGAAACAACGGAGGGCGTTCTCTGAATTGTTGCTCCGTTGGTGCAAGCATTCAGTTATCTGTCAACTTGAACTGTAAGCGGTAACTTTTACATTTCCAAGAAAGTAGTAAATAGAGTTGAAACCAACACCAAGGCACAACAGCCCCCTCCTGAAGCTGCATTTAAATACACTAGATCTGGATTTGTATTTGGATCTGCATCGTAATGCACATACTCTTAAATATAATAATATGACGTGCCATAAAATTCAATTTTTCCTCAAGATTGATTGATTTTCTGTCACAAGTGTTTTGATTCTCTTCTTGTGACTTGTTATACTGGGATTGTTCTCTTGTCTTGTCGTCCGAGTTGTGTGGCAATAAAGTATTGAATCTATTCACAAATGACAAGTTGCCTCACGGGGCTTAACAAGACGTGACATCCTCTGTAATTAACCCTTGACAAGAGTACAACTACAAAAGAAAACCCCACTGACGGGGGAATTTAAAACATAGAAACCTCAGAGATGCATGTGAGGGACAGAACTCTAATAGATGCAACAAAATAACAGTATTTACCACATTGATTAGAAGAAACAGTTTGTAACATAATGGAAACGTGTCGATAATATTGAACGGATCCTGCAGCAGGCAGCTCCAGCAGGATCAGCTCCTGCTCCACACACACACACTGACATCTCCAAGATTACAACTATGTAACTGTAACACACACCATTGTCACACAGGCTAAATCAAGATGGGGGGGGGAAGCCCCTCAGGTAAGTCTAGGGAGGACTAACAAGTTGAGCCTGACAGCAGGTTACACAACAAGAACACCAGAGGAAGGTCACACACACTCAGTCACTCAGACACACACAAACTAACCCACCCAAAGACACAGACAAACAGACACGCACACACAGCAGCTAAACACAATCTCAGTTATTTGTCACATCCAGTTCAACCTGTAGATTAGCATGTTGACAGTGGTGTGGTTTGGCATTAGCATGCTAAAGTAAGCTAGCAGAGAAAGTCAAGTGAGCGACAACAGGCAGAAAAAACATGGCTTTAACCGTAAATGAAACAGTAGGAACAATGGACGCGTGCTCTACCTTCACTGCGTAGTCGATGACCCGCTTCACTCCGACCAGAACCCGGCCCGACATCGTGGAGGACACGTTAACCTGAGTGGAGCGAGCAGCTAACGTCACCGTCACCGAACCTTCACCCGGGTACACGGCGGAAGCATTTCAGGGTGAATCCAGTGGAAGCACCCGAGGGGAGCCACCTACCCGCGCAGCCAATGAGAGGCCAGCCAAATCCAACGCTCTCCACTTTGATTGGCTGAGAGGCAGCTGATTGCGTGGTTAAATTCATCATGCTGCTAAACGGCCTTTTCCCACCTTGTTTAATGATAACTTTGATTTCAATTAATCTTTAATTATTCTTTAATCTCTCATGATGCACCAGGTTGAATTTATATCATTACAACTTATTAAAACACGTTTGTTAAGGAGAAAATACCTGTAAATAATGTGGCGCTTCACATATGTGTGTCGCCAACAAACCCCGGCGAAGAAAGGTTCCGCTGTAAGTGGGGTAAAGTTCACCAGCAGCAGCAGTTTATTAAAATACACATATGTTAAATGAATGAAGTGTAACACAACAGTTCTGCACCACATCCTACACACAGGTAGACAATAATGTTGAGTTTTTTTAATTTGTTTTTACAGAGGGGCTGATACAACTGCTTAATTATTCTGTATTTATGTGGTGTTGTTGCACATATGGTCAGAACATACATCAAGGTTTGAAAAATCCATATCAGTTTTATATTTATTATTGCTGTTCAGTTTTATGACAAATGTTTGCTCCTGAGTGTGGGCTACGATTTAAAAATCAGTAAACATGTTTCAAATCTGAGTTTGATCAATAATGTGTTGTACCTCCTCACTGTGCTTACACCATATTCGACCTCTGTTATATTGCTACTGATGAAAATTGTTTGCTGCAATTATTGATATTGTTTTATTACCCAGTCCTACACAGAGAGACACAACACAAACTATTGGAAACACATGTGCATCAACCACACAAACCCAGCATCCGATATGTCCACAGTTCCACCACTTCTCAAAAGTGACCATCAAAATTTTACTGTGGCACTTATTTGGTTTACAAGTAGTTCATACTAATAATAATGTGGATTAACTTTATTTATATGCAACTTTCGAAACACAGCTACAAGGGGCTTTACAAGTGAAAAAATTGAAAGTAAACAATAGCAACAAAGAAAAATGTAACTAATGAGTATGGAAAAGTATAACAAGTATAAACCATACTCACTCAAACCTTAAGCATTGCACGTCTGCTGTTTGGTGCTTGGAAATGTTCCCTGGATGAATCAAGTTAGTAACTTTTCAAGACCTAATATTAATAATAATATAATGATAATAATAACTCAGTTATAACTCGGTTACTAAGTGTTTTAAAAAATTTTACAAAAAAAGAAAAAAAGAATCGTAAACAACAATAACAACCAAAAGAATTGCTGTAAATACTTTCAGGTTGTAAAGAGATATAACTACTACTACTACTACTACTACTACCACTACTATTACTACTAGTACTTCTACTACTACTACTACTACTACTACTACTACTACTACTACTAATATAATAGTAATGCTACGACTACTACTACTACTACATATATAATAATACTGATATGTTTAAAAATTATCTTAAACTAATTGCTGCAAATACCTTCAGGTAAGAAAAAGTTAATAATAATAGTACTAACAATAGTAATACAAATAAATAAGTATGATTTGTTTTAAAAACGTATCTCAAACAAGATAAACAACCAAAACCAATAACTGCAAATACCCCAGGTAAGAAAAGGACCCTCTTTGCAAGTTTTTACTGAATATTTCTAAAAAGAATACCCATCAAATATACACATTGTTTTTGAATTCTCCTTCCTCTGTTTGAAACTCTTCTCCTCCTCCTGTTTCTCTCCGCAGCTGCTCACCACCATCACACACACACACACACCCATGACTTTACCAGGACGTGTGTTTTGTGTTGTTCGTGTTGTTAGTGTTGTGCTCCTGGTTCTAAACAGACAAACAGCTGCTCCCTGAGCCGCAGCTCCCGCAGCTGATCGCAGTCACCTCTCATCGCCCCGCGGCAGCAGCAAGCAGCGGCCTCCATTTTGACTCCGACACCGAGCGATACCTCACGTGTCCTGGGCCGTCTCTCTCACATGACCCGAGTGTTTGTTCCCGTGATCAGCACTTCCATCTCCGTCTGTGACACCGAATAGCACTTTTTACCGTAACCCTGATGGATATGCTCGAACAGAGTCTGGACACCGCAAGGTAACCTACACTCTGGGCTAAGATGGCTAACGCAAGGGTGGCTAGCCGCGACATGCTATTTGGGGAAGAGAGCTAGTTTAGCGGGCGGCGGAGTGCGGGTTCCCGATGTGAAGCAAGCTGCTGTCAAACTGTGAAGACTGTGGAGACCGGTTAGCGAGAGGAGTGGGATTAGCCTGGGAGGTATCGGCTGTAGCGCGGTAAAACCTACGTGAAATACACGGTTATAATTAGCTTATAAACAGCGGCACAGCTAAAGTTAGCTTCAGCTAGCCATTAAAGCAAATACAACTCTGTGGGTAACCTGAGGACAGGAGCGTTGCTGTGTGTTTTACATCGTTTGTTGCCTGTTTTCAACCTTTTTGTGTTTGTTTAGCTGAGTCAAAGTTGTATGCTCTTTCATGTTTTGTACTTGAGAAGATCAGCCGCTTGATTCACTCATGCGTGCATTTGTTTTTGCAGCCAAGACAAGCAGGACGAAGAAGTGGTGCACGTATCTGAAGGTGAGAGTTTACACAGCGAGCTGTCATTGGCAACATCTGGCTCCTGCGACCACATCTGGTCACACCACATCTGTAAACGGCCTCATTGGGGGGTTTAGAGGTGTAATACAGCTTGTGTCTGGGTGATGTTGTTCTCCACAAGGCTCCCAGGGCTTATTCGATCTGTCTTCTATTAGCTTTTCCCTCCTTTTCCACTCTCACAACTTGCTTCTCTGTCCCCTTTTCTTTTTCCCCTTGAGACGGAACAGGAGACGAGCAGACGGTGACGATAGCCAGTGTTCAGCAGGCTGCAGCATTTGGTGACCACAACATACAATATCAGTTCCGCACGGAGAGCGGGCAGGTGAGTGTAAACGATGACAGGAGCTTGGGATTGTCAGCTGTCACATGTTTTAGGATGAGAACCCACCAGTTCGGCCCTCGCAACACAAACAAGCGCTTTCCAGATTTACTTCCAGTGTCATGCTGACAGAAAGTGCATGTGCAGGGAGGTAATGAGGAACTTGCAGTGTGTCACGTTAAATATTGATAAGTGGGGATGAAAGTGCAATGTGACAGCAGGAGACGTTATGATTTTCAGTAAACATCACTTTGCGCCGCATGTATGTATTCATTATTCAGAATGCTCATTGTGATTTAGGCGGTGTCACGCTGAGTGTTGTGGTGTAAGTACTCGCAGTGTGAAAAGCTGTCTCACGAACAGTGTTTCCTGTGTACGGCTGCATGTTGTCGTGTTGTTGTGTGTTTTTCGCCAAGTGCGTCAACTCCCCTCCCCTTTTTTCCAAAGACGAGTCAGGAGGATGGCGAGTTTTTAATTGCCCGAAGGTATGAATCAGTGCTTTTGCTCGTCACATGATGGATTGATGATCTTTTGGTCAAAAGTGTCTCCTTTGCTACGTCCTATCGCACCTATCTGCTCGTCACGGCATCAAAAGTCCATCGATGGGCAATGGGACAGTGACGCAAATTAACACAACTTGGGGAAAGTATTGTGATACTCAAGTTGTCTTATCCTTATATGGATGATTTGCACTTGGAGGGAATTAAGTCAGTGATCCGTGTGGCTCATTTGGCGTGCTAGTCTGAGCGATCATGTGATTCCAGTCCGCTAGAGGATTGGCATGAGGCTGCTGTCACATGTCAGTCAGGAGGAGAGTCACATGATGGATGGAAACAAATACCAATTCTTGGAACAAACAAGCTAATTTTCTCGACTTGTTCAAATTGAATCAGGCACATTCTGATGCACAAGCACAATGTGGGATGGTGAGAGCGATGCACTGCAGAGATTTGGATTATAGAGTCAGATACACGGCTGAACTGAAGCTCTAGAGATGATAAACAAATCTACAAGTCAGGTAAGGTTGTTTGGATTGGAGCCTGTTACTTCTGCCATAGGGCTGCGGTTGTTGTTTTTTCCCCTCTAGGTCTCTCTTTTATTTGTGTCTTGTCCCATACTGCAGGTGACGTATCGAGTTGTTCAGGTGACTGACCAGCACCTCGAGGGTCGAGACGATGGGGGTGGAGCAGTGAGCGTCGTCTCAACAGCTGCCTTCGCTGGGGCTCCTCAGGCTGTTGCTCAGGTAACGCGGTCTCTCTCTTTTTTACTAATCAAATAGAGGTCGCTGTTTTAAAGACTAACTCCAGTCTTCTTCCACATTTTTAGCAGGGAGGCTTTTGGTATTCCAGTTTTATATTTCCAAGAATCTTCCTGAAAAGACTCATTACATGAACCCCACCAACACGTTTTGCATCTGCAGGCACAGTCTGATGTCATTCGTGCCATACAACGCCAATGTTTGCAGACACTACTACAAATATGTGGCCGAGACATTCAGTTTCTGTATTTTGATTAAAGTTGCAATGGACTTTGTTCCTCAGAGCTCGTTAAACTAGCTGAGTGTTGTTATCAGTGAAGCATGTGCCTGCATCTGCCTGAAGCTGAACGACTCAGAGACCTGAGATGCTGTTGCAGAGTTATTTTTAAATAAGCTGCAGTGGCAGTAGTTATTAAAACAGCCAGAGCCAGATTTAGAACATGTTTTTAGATTAAAAACATGCATTTGTTTTCAGTGGAAGAACAGAACAAATGTCTTCATTTGAAGCATACTGATGTCTTGACTAACTTTGTTGTTATCTCTTCTATAAAGATCACTGCCACTTCTTTTTCCCTCCTTTTATCCCAGCTGTCAAACTGCACTGTGTATTGCTTGGGGGTCTGGGGGGGGGGTAACGGGATTGAGTCTGACGGAGACTGAGGTGTGCGTTTACCTGCTGCGACGGCTCCATTGCTACTTGTTCAAGCTCTTTTCTGTTTCTCTTCTTATCTGTCGCAGGCTGTGATCCAAAACCCTTTCAGTAATGGAGGAAGCCCAGCAGGAGAGGCGGTGGGAGGGGAGACGCGCTTCGCTTACTTCCCCGCCACCGCGGTGAGCGATGGGACTGTGTCTGTGCAGACCGCCGCGGACCCTACACTCACACAGGCAGGGGGTGAGTCGCTTCTCACACTTAATTTGGGTTGAAGCTCGCAGTAGTGCTGCTGCGGGGATAATTTAGCCGTTATTTTAAGTGACAAACTGAGCATCAGCCCTTTTTTTCTGCAGCTGTAATTGAACCATGTTCCCCACAGTTCTGGCTGATGGGAAAGAAACTAAGGCCGTACTAAACATTTAATACGAAGTTGCTCTTTTTGCTGAATACTAATTTGTCCCCCAAACAGTGCACCATTCACTTTTAATTACATATATTTAGATCTTGCTTATATTAAACTTTTTTTATAATTAAAGACATTCCTATTTTTAACAGATTCCTTGCTCAGGAATATGTCAGACACATTTTTAAATAATGCTCTCTGTGTCAGTTTTTAAACAGCACAAGTCATATATCATCTGAAATTAGGTTAGTTACACTTATCATATTAAGGGTTTGCTTCATGTCACATGTCACACACTCCTCTGCTCTTCCTCTTTTCTGCCAATGTTGTCTTCTTGCTGCTCTAACTGTTGGATTTTATGCTGGTGATCCAGAGGAGATCGGTCTGGGTTCGGTTGAGCTGGAGAACGAAGCTCTGAGGTTCTGTTGTACACAGCCAGCATCTGCTTGTTCTGTATTATTCAGTAAGATCTTGATCTAGCGGACGGCTGCAGTTGAAATGGTGGATGTTAGTGGTTTTAGAGGAGGTGGACACTGCAGGCCTCTCCCTCTCCAGATTGCATGAGGGATGGTGTCGTGCCTGATGTGGGGTTATGAATGTAACTTGTAATTCTTCACCCATTGTTTCTGCTTTCTATCTCCCTGTTGGCTGTGAGGTGTGAGGTATGAAAAGGTATGAATGTGAGATCCAACAAGGAAACAGTGAGTGTGTTTATCATACACAGATTAAAGCAGAGATGGTCCCAAAAAACAATATTTTTCTTTTACACAAATGTCCCCCACATATCAGCACACAGCTCTATAGCATGTCATAATAATAAAGCACAGACACTTCCTGTTAGTTATGAAGCTCACATCTGCTTTTCATCCATTTTAGCAACATGAACCAAGCGAAGAATACAGTTAAGTCGTACTCAAAAGACACAGTCACGAGTTATTCAAAATCATTGATTCTCTCCAAATCATCAGGGTTTTTTATTAGTTAAATTCCCCCTTAAGCAAGTTAAATGTTCCATGGATTTCATCCCTAATCGATTACTTAACGTCTTGTTAGGCTAACACACTGATCCACACACCCTGTCTCCCTCGCAGAGCGCTGTGTCCTCTAGAATCACATGACACACCCACAGAAGTCTGACACCCTTGCGGCCGTATCAATTGACTCACCTCTGTTAGAACTTGTATGACAGACTCTAGGTACAGCAGCAGGAAGCCGCTGTTACCAGCTGGGTTTAGGTCCCTTCAAAGTGAGACCAGATGACAGCAGGGGTGTTGAGACATTCTGATGTCGGAGGTAACAAGCTTGACGTGTGTTGTTGCGTCTTAAAACATCGAGATGTGGAAAAGTGCTCGGCCAAACACGCTGGACTGATCTATCTGATTCCACTGGGGAAATGCAGTTGTTTTTCTTCTGGGTGTTGCGAGCGGCTGCCTGGTCACGCCACAGAGGCAGGATGAAGGCTGAGGTTACTTTGCTGTGGGTCACTGTTAAAGCCAGGGCCTTGCAGGGGGAAGTGGGCTGCTGTCTCTCTCTCTCTCACCTCTCTGAGCCTCGGGCAGTTTAAGCAGGCATGACTTACAGCACCGGCTGAGGAGTGCACTGCAGGGCGGAGGTGGAGAGTGCTTTGCAAGCTGACGTCTCCTGTGAGGTGAGGGATTGTGAAGGGTAGCACAGTGGGCTCAGTCCATGAAACGCACTCTGGCAGGACTGGACCCTGGATGGGGGAAGAGTTTGACCTTCGTATTTTGCAGCATTAAGGAGGAGAAACGGGAGAAAATCCCAAATAAGTTATGACTTAAACAAGAGACTGTTTGATCTGAGAATGTAATCTGATTTTTGTAATTACATTTTCTCCAAGATTTTGTAATGATATCTCTTAATCAGATTTGTATTATTACTAATAGATACAGTTTTTATTTCTGATTCTTTCTTTGAAGAAAACTCTCTGAGAAAGTAAAAAAAGAAAAAGTCATTTTATTTGACAGCGAAGGTTTTGGAACTTTTTCTTTTTTTAGCAGATTTATTCCGTCTATGAATTAGCAGTAAATTGTGTTGCTGTGTTTTTTTTTCTTCGTCTAGCCAGGTCAGGTTGGCCATCTGGTGTTAGTGTCCTGGTGTTTTTGTCTTGCAGGCGTCGCAGCAGCACTGAAACAGACGCTGTCTGCACCCCTGAGTGTGGAGTATGTGCATTTCTATCTCAGTCAAATTTTGTTAGGTTTGGTTTTGGAGTCCTGTCTTTTATTCCATCTGAGTGTTCATTGTACAGGAGAGAAATTAAAGCATTGTGTATGACCATGTGGATTTTGCTTTCTTTTTCTTTTCAGTCTTCTTTACAGTAAACACACTCTTGTTTGATATTCTATTGAGGCAACAAGACCCAGTCTTTCCTGCCAGGTTGCCCCTCTGCCTCTATCCCCGTCGCTAACCTAATGACTCCTGTGCTTTTCACAGCCACAGGTCAGTTCTACGTGATGATGACCCCACCTGATGCCATTCAGGCAGGAGTGCAACGAAACATTGCCCCACGCACACAGTCCTTCCCTGCGTAAGTATCAACTCTTCAAGGCTTTAACCATTTATTGCAGCAATAGTCTACGTTTGAGTTTGATAGTGTGGCTTCATTTCAGTTCAAGAAACTCCACTCTACACAACATTTAAAAAAACATCCCCAGATATTGAGTGAACAAAGCTCGTAAAAATTCACATGAACCTAAATGCTAAGGCAGGAGGAGGCTGGAGAAGTAGAATTGCTGGCATATGCGTTAGGTTTGCAATTTCTAGCAGTGGTGTATACACCATAAAGTTCTTCTTTAGTTTCAGGAGACGGGTTTTGTGTGGACTTGCGAACAGAGAATATCTTCCAGGTCTTTCCAACCTACAAATCGGCTAAATGTATACAACACAAGTGCTACTGCAGTTGTTATTCTTTTACTCCAGACTGTTTCTCCCCAGGGAGTCTTCCTCATCCCTCCTGAGTTCACCGTGAAGGTTGATCTTTTTTTTTGTTCATACCATCCTTTATCAAGAGTTCATTTTAGTCACACCACGACTCGCCTGTTTTCTTCCTCTACTCCAAAACCCTTGTCTGCTGTTTCATGGCGAAACTCACCACATGGATCATTATAATCAGGCGTCAGAAAGGAATCCATCTCACACTCTCTCCGACTGTTAGCCACACGCTGGTGATTGCTGTTATTAAGATAATCAGCAGGCTCACCTGAGCAAAGACAAACTGTGTTGTCATTTTAATTGCGTGATACCAGGCTGGCCGGATACTTCTTCTGATAATGATGGTTTATTTTGTTTTCAGCGTGCACGTTTGTACTGAAAACACATTGGTTCACACGGATCATAAGGCTAAAGGATTCGTGTTTCTTGTACATCCTTTACACCTAAATTAATAGTTATAAGTGGGTTTTTATAAAATGGCTAACCCTGCTAAAACAGTGAGACCTTGACTCCTTTCCCATTGCCAGTAGTGGAGTTTGCCTTTCTCTCTTTTCCGCAGCGACAACCGAGGCGCTCTCTCTCCTCTCTGCCTGGCCAAATTAGCGCGTATACCCAAGTGTCATGTTTCTATCAGAGCCTGTGCCAATTTAAAAACCTTTGTCTATTTCAGAGTCATTTTACAGTGAATGCCCAATGAATCTTTCCCATTGCGGACAAAAGAAAGATGTCTGTGGGTGTAAAAGGGGCTTTAAATAGCGTGTAGCTGTGTTTTTCTCATGTAAAAGCCAAGCGTAGCCACTAACTCGTTTGGTCATTCAAAACGAGCACATGACTTATTGTCAAATTGAGTTAGCAAGGAGCGAAGTGACTATTCCTCCGCTTTCTACCAGGCTTATTCTTCAGCTTTAACTTGTGATTCTGTAGAGAGCATATAACCTTTCTTTTACCTTTTCACAGTGGCCATTAGTTAAAGAAAACACAAGTGGGAATCACACCAGCCTACAAACACTCCCTGGCTTTCATTTATTGTTTGTCAGCTCAGTGTAGAGTACATGGTTTGACAACAAGGATTTTCTCTGCTCCTGTGCTCATGTGATTTTTACGAACTTTCTCAAAGATTTAAGCTGCTTTGTTGTGGGCAGAGTTATGGGGAGTTCTTGCCTTGAAATTGGCAGCAGCACTTTAGTTTTTTGATGTTCACATTGTACAACAAAACTACTTTCCAGTCAAGCATAAAGAGCAAGCTTCATTGTATAACTGTGCTACTGTGTTGAAATGTTCTGTGTTTTTTTTTTTCTTATCCCTCACAATGCAATATGTTTATTTCTGTTTATTGTCTCTTTCATGAATAGTCGATGATTAACACACAAGGCTCTCGAGTAAACTAATGTGTAAACTAATGAACAGTGACATTATCTTTTGAAATGTGAGTGAAATGAATGAAAACTTCCATCCGCAGAGGTGAAAACGAGCTGCTGCAACATGAAGGTTTAGACTGGTGAGGACAGATTCAACATTTCTCCCACACTCTTTACAGTAAATGAACAAATCAAATTAGATCACAAGAAGAGAGAACACACACACACACACACACACACACACACACACACACACACACACACACACACACAACCTCTGCTCTCCACTCCCTTCCCACATGTCCCTGGTGATTCTCCCCCTACTCTTGATGTGTGAGACACAGATGTATCGTTTCTTCAGTGCTGACCCCAATCCATTGTTGTTAGTCGTGCTCGTGGCAAACATCCTTTTCCATTAGGACTTGGAAAATTAGGTCATTGTTCTCCATCTGGAAACAAATGGCTCGCTAGACACTTTTATTTTAGTATAATTGTCAAAGTGTCCTCTGTTGTACTTTTCTGAGTTTTGTTCTCATTTAGCCCAGTTTGGAACGAGTTAGTATTTGAGGTTTGAAAGGAAAGGAATGTTTGGACAAATGAATTTAGGCTGTATGTCAAGATGGACGATGCATCTCCACTTCCTTCAACTATCCGGAAAACGAAGCTCAAATATCCTGGATCCAAACGCTGCAATCTTGGCATGCGTGGCCAGGGTCACAGATCCGCGGCATCGAGGTCCCGCTCATAGAAGCACTCGGCCAATTGAGAATCAGTCTCAGCTGTCAACCATGATGCTTCACCCTCTTTTTATAGCATTGAATACATTAAAAACAGATTTACTGGAAAAAAACAAACTCTTGAACATACATCAGTGTGATAAGCACTAACAAAATGACAGGAACAATCTTTTTTTTTTTTGTTTGGGCCATGTCCCATCCACTAACATGGAGGACGTGGAGTTAATGACCTATACTGCAGCCAGCCAACCAGCAGGCTTCATTTGAGGTGCTTTGGCTTCACCTTTTGTAGGAGCTGTCATGTCGTCCATCTTTGTATGAAGTCCATGATTTCAACCAAAATTGGTTAATATGATCCACTGAGAGAATTACAAGCCCAATCTGCGGTCCCTTGTATCTCGATATACACTTCACTGGTTCATTGTTCAGGCCCAGGCTTGGTGTAATACTAAAGTATAATAACGGGTGGGGGCGGCAGTGATAGTGAAATTGCATTTCTCTTTTCAAAGATCAATTTAAGAGGGTACAACTTAGTCCTCTAATATATCCACTTTTTAAATTGTATGGATAAAGTGCTTCGGCAGTGGGGATTGTGTTCTGATCATTTTCTGGATGTCTTTGGTTAAAGCGCTCAGGAGCACTTATTTGAAGTCTGTCTCTATAAGTTGTGAAAGTAGGAAGGAACATTTCTGGGCCTGTACGTTATTCATACAAATTTTCGTAATGTTCTGCCGAAGAGTACTGCTGGGCTGAATCCATTATACAGCTGAAATCCCATTAAGATGTCTTGAGATACAGGAGAGACTGCAGTTTGGCTTGAGTAAATGTCTGAAACGAAGATATCAAGCAGCGGAGTTGTGTTGATGCCTCACAAATTCTGCCGCTGTAGAGTAAAGATTTGTCGTGCAGGGACAGACGAGGACAGAGGATGACCTCACAGGGTGTTTATCAACTTCACACAACAAGGACCTGGTGTTAATATCCCATCCCAAGTGGAAATGTTAGGTACAGGTCCGAACTAAAGTGTGTGTATACCCGACCCGTTCACCCTAGGTCATGTTCAGAATTTAAATTTTTTTTTATTTAAGCTTGGGTTTGATCATGCTCCTAACTCTGCCAGTCTGGTTTGTGTTTGGTTAGTTTTCTCTCAGTGTCGGACGGTTTAAGATATAAAACCAGAAGACCAGAGCTCCAATGTGATTTTTGAACGCATCCTCAATGCGTCCTGAAATCCCATCTCCCAGACCACATCAGGAAGTGGTCGAGGACTCATGTGGCAATGATCATGTGTTAATTTGTATTTGGCCTCCACCAAAAAATCAACAGAGACAACCACATAATGGTTCCTGGGCACAGACACAAACACATTGACAACACACACATCTCTATTCTCAGACTAGATAAAAAACATTATTTGTTCTTTCTCAAACACACGTGACTCGGTGTTTATTTGAATATAGATCTGAGAACGGAGATTTTGATCACAAGTGGTCACAGGAGACACATTCAGGATGCATTTTTAAATACAGGTGTGAGCTGAGCTGTCCACTTGGGATCGGATGTTAATCCCACGTGGGGAACAGGGTCCAGTTACCAGAACTAAATCCAGAAAACAATGGTTGGATTAATTTGCTTTGCCATATATATATATCAAGACAAGACAAAGACATTACTTTTGTGTGTCTGTTCTTTTGCATGACTGGTGAGTGTCTGTTTCATTAGAGGGACAGAGGAACCAGTGAAATACAGATATATGCTTTAATGCGAGTGTGTTACTGGTCTGCTTGTGCCGAGTTGGGTTGTTAGATAAGTCTCCCTGTCACTGCTCAGGAACTTAATTAACAGAATACCTCAGGGAAGACACAGAGACAAGAGACAGTTGTGTCATTAGCCGAGCGCCCACACTCCAATGGACAGCAGCTCTGTCTCTCCAGTGTTGTAATTTTACAGCATAATAAAGCAACGTCCTCCCTCTGGGCCACACCTGGGAAATGGACAGCCAACAAGAATAAGGAGGTCGGCTGGGTCTCAGTATTCCTGTCAAAGAAGCCCGGCTTCAGGCCCTCAGGGGTGTCAGGACTGAATATGCAGCCTCATATAGCTGTGTGACTTTACAGTAATTGTACCAAAGGCACCACACAGCGTCCGAGGCTCCGTTTTAAATCTCACTTCGACACTGACGAGAGAATACAGAGGTAGCACTGAAAAACATCTTCTAATAAGCACTAGTTTAGGCAAAATTGCTGGATTTGATTGTATTGGTGCCTGATTGTATGCCGGGCACAGGGAGGAGACACTGTAGTGCATGAAAAGTGTTTTATTTTCGTCTGACTGCAGGAAAATGGATGGACCGCGAACACCGAGAGACGAAAGAAGGAGAGCGCAACATAATGAAGGTGGGTAATTAGCCGTGATTGTGGCTTTGACTCAGTCAGACAGTGCGACACAATGCGGTGCAACGTCTAAGTGGAGCTCGCCTAAGCCCTGTCAAAATATTCTAATAGGAACAGATAACAACGTGTTGCTTTCAGTCTGGCCACTAGAGGCTACTGTGCAGCTGTCAAACTCCTGCAGTAGCTACAGTCAGTGAAGTGACAACATCCTGGAGATGAAAACGTGGCTCTTCTTCTTTTCTTTTTTTTTTAAATGACCTCTAATATCTGAAAATGTAATTAATCTAGAAATGTGGCTTGCATTTATCCTTTTCTTTTCAATGTTTGCTGATCTATTGCTCTTTTATTCCCCTCAGTTGAGAGGCGGCGAAGAGACAAGATCAACAACTGGATTGTCACCCTCTCCAAGATCATCCCAGACTGCAATATCGACAGCACCAAGACCGGAGCAGTAAGGAGCTTTTTATTTGACTCCTAACGGCTGCTAAGGTTTCCCTGAGTTGGTGCAGTGCTCTTTCTAAACCTGCCTGTTTGGAATTAGACTGTTTTCTTGGCCTGTGGTGATGCTCGTTGCACATATTTCTAAGAAACTGTAAAATTGACGTGCAGTAATTGAGCCGCGGTGCGTTCAGACCTGCTGCAGGACTCAGTCTGCAGAACCCTGAAGCTGCACCACAAAGAGCTGTTCACCTGTCGATTCAAAGTGCGATGGAGCTTGACTCAGGAACCAGAACTGGAGGATCAGCCGTAGTTGCCATTTTTGTGAACACGCTGTCACGTTACTTACATAGATGAGTTCCAGCAAACACTTTTAACGGTGTACAGATAAGGATTTCTGGAATTACTAGATACGTGTTTCCTGTTTTTAAATCCTTAACATTTCATGTGTGTGACAAAATCTCTGTTCCTCCAGAGCAAAGGAGGCATCCTGTCCAAAGCCTGCGACTACATCCGTGAGCTGAGGCAAAGCAACGTGCGGTTTCAGGAGAGTCTGAAGGAAGTGGAGAGGATACAAGTGGACAATGAGTTGTGCAGGCAGCAGGTATGAATATCAGCCTTTGCTCTGGCTCGCAAATGTGGCGAGTGACTATTCTATGACTTCAAAGATGGGCAAAGAAGAATCTTTCCTTTTAGCTGTTTGTGAGGAGATAAATACATTTGCACATAATAATGCAGCCGTGGTGGTCTGCATATGTGTCTGTGAAGATTGTCACTGCACTGAATCGATTACTCTGCTCTGGAGTGCATTGCAAGATCTCTCCACTCAAATCTCAGAGGCTTGAAATCCCCCTCGCCCCATATGCATCTTTATTTCTCCTCAACAAACCCCGGAGGCTTGAGCCGAAGCCGCTGATCATCACAGCCTGACAGAGAGGTTCAAAGAGTTGGCTCTCATACAATGAGAAGTGTTACCTGAAATCGGTGCTTTGAGAGACTGTGGGAATAATATACACTGGGGTTGTGTGAGAACTGACGGCATGCTAATGCACTCGAAAGTATTGTGAGATCTTGCAGCTCTGAGGCGAGCGCGTCTCCCTATTGAATCCCAGGCCTGCAAGGCACTCTGCAATATATTCTTATTCTGATGCTCAAAGCTCAGGATCCGTGTCCCGGTCTCCTGGTTGGGAGGCGGTGGATTCGGGATCCACCCGAGAGGAATGTGGAGGAGATGACAGACCTCATCAAGATGTGATTATCCGCTTGATTGTGGACAGGTGTGTCTTTGAACAAGGCTTCATACGCTCTTCTTTAATCCCCGGGATCGAACGGAGGAAGCAGATTGGTTTGTTAACTCAGAGCCTATATTCAGCCGTCACCGGAATGTAAATGTTGATTTTTTTAAATTTTTTAATTTTCTGCTTCTTTTCTTCTTAAGATTGAAGAGCTGAAGAACGAGAACGCTTTGCTCCGAGCACAACTCCAGCAGCACGGCATCGAGATGGTTGGAGAGACGCCGCCGCAGTGAAGGAGGAGGACGAAAAGAGTGGGGGGGGGGGGGACAAGCACCGCCACTCAGACACGCAACCAACGCGGTGGCGGCGGCGGCGGCGACATCACGAGGAAAACAAGGACTTTGTGAAGAATCACTTTCTTTGAAGGCGTCCTTCCCTGGGCTCCCAGATTGCGACCCCTTCACCGGCCCGTTGGCTGTACTTGACTGTTCCAATCACATTGAGATAACAACCCGTTACAGCTCAGTAGAAATGTGCTCAGCGAGAAGATTCCCTCTCACCACCATCAGAGTGCTTCACTAGCTACCACGAAGGAGAACCTCTGCTGAACTCCTCCCCTGTTTTGTATTTTTGTTGCCTCACTCATGGACTATGATGTTTGTCATATAATTTGGCTCCATGACAGTGTATACCCCCCCACACCCCACCCCCAACCACACCCTCAATTATAAATTTTACTTAGTTCATGCTTTTTTTTCTTTCTGTTTGTTTTTTTGAGTTGTGTATTAATATGTTGTTTTTAGCTGCTTTAATTTATTAGTCTGCATGCTGACAGAAGCCTTGATGGAGACCAGTTACACTGAAGCTCGTGCACCCCAGGGACGCAGATTGAATTTCAAGTGAAAAACATCAAACGTCTGAGACACATTATGATTCTGCAGAGTGAAAATAATGTGACACACACACACACACACATAGCTTACCTAGACCCAAAGACAAACAGGGAGCTGTGCTGGCCTTTGCTTCCGGGCTGAATTATGTAAATAGGACTTCTCGTGTTTTAATACAGATGTTACAGAATGTTAGGGCAGATTTTTTATCTCTGGGAGTAAACAATCAATAACTCATTAACTTCACACTGGCCCCCGTTTGTCACTCTTATCACCATGAAGTGTGTGTGTGTGTGTGTGTGTGCACGCTTCCAGCTGGATTTGAGAGACAAAAAGAAAAAGTGGCATACTTGAATTCTTGGGCATTTGCTTCACCCAGAAAAAAAAATAACTAAAAAAAAAATTAAAAAAGACTTGAGAAGTTCCAACTGTTAAAATGCTTCTCAGTTACAAATGGAACACGCCCGGCTCTCTGGAAGTGTGGACCCGGGGAGGAGTGCAGCACAAATTCCAACTTTTTGCTAACCCATATACACATGTAGGCACTGTGGTTTTCATTCTCATCTTTTGTTCATGTGACTTACTGGTGTCTCAGTACCTATAAAAAAAAAAAAAATAATCCCCGTCGCTTCATTTCAAGCTGTTTGCTCTATTTTGGTATTGCAACACTTCAAATGCTCAACGCACAAGGGGAGCGAGGCACCCTGGAGAGCCGCTCTCAAAGACTGTCTGCTCACTATGGAGCAGGAGAGATTCTGGTGCTGCACTTGTT
>NC_070635.1:5704880-5714956 GCF_947347685.1 Pleuronectes platessa
GAACCTGCCGTCGGGAGCATGTTCTCTCCACCGCCCTCCGCTTGGTTCACATTCCCTCTCTGTCGGAGGCTGTTATTTGTTGGAAAATGGCAGAGGGAGAGACTTTTATTCCACCTGTCACACCTTGTGTACCACACCGACTCTCGTCTGTCTCCGGCCACATTAATAACTACACTGCAGCTGTCCAGCTCATAATAGCGGCAGCAGCAAAGAGGTCTGTGTTCTGCAGCTGTCAGGAGACTGGTCTCAGATTTGTCCTCGGTGCTGATCACACATCAGGGACTTTTTCAAATGTTGCATATGGTGAAAGTTTGACTCCAATGTGAGGCCCTGGGACACAGTCTGGATTCGTCCCACAAATAAGAAGTTAGAGGTGATAGCTCCTGTAAATAATGTTTATTAGAGAAGAGTTAGGTTGTTAATGCCACAGCAAATAATACTATCATCATTTCTGAAATTAAATCTTTTAATAATTCAGTAAGCTTCTTAAAGGCCCTCAGTGAGGTCTGGAGATATAATGGTGACAGATTAGCGCTAAATTAAAAGATTGTGACAAGATTGTGAGTAAATCAGAATCATATAAACATTAAGAATCAAATGACAAAAGTTCTGGATTAGCAGATCAATGGTCTCAGATGCTTCAGTCGATATCACCTCACCCTCAGGTCTGGTGTTGTGATGTGCAGAATATCACAGAGAGTATTAATGTCCAAATATCTCATCATTGTTACATTGAAATTATATCATATTAAATATGTACTATCATACATTTGTATATATTGTCCAGAAATGTTAAAGAAAAAAGGAAGTTGCCTGATAACCTAAATGATTATTTGTCATAAGGCATATTCCTAAACAGTGGACATGCAAATACTATGTTACATATACTTTACTCTTAAATGCACGTATCTGGAGAATATTAATACATTTAACACAGTTTTATATTGCCATGCTGAATATGAAAACTATAACGGCTGCATTTTTACAACAGTAAACAGCTGTGAGGGAACCAACAATCTTTTAATTACCTGGTTTATTCAATTGTTCTTTAAATCTTATTTGAAGTGAAAGTGCTTTATTTGAAATAGTCTTCGATCTAAATAAATGTGACATGAGTCACAGATGCAGCCGGACGAACCCTTTCTACTTTTCTACTTTGATATTTTTAACACAAGTATCTGTTCCTTGTACTTTCAATGATTAGATGTGACTCATTCTTGGACCGATGGAGGTTCCAGTAAGTTACAGGAACTCGCTTCTCCTTCGTCACACACACGGGAATTCTCAAAGTGAAGCAACCCTGTTAACCTGAGCTCCACAGCGCCCCCTTCATCCCGACAGTTGCATTGCACTTTACGAGGTAGCAGCACGTGATGAAGAAACGTTCTCGTGCTCCGTCCGTGGCGCCACTTCTAAGGGTGGCGACACTTTGGCTGCTTCGGGGGCCAATGTTGTGGAGCATGTTTTCTGACACGGGATTGGTTTGACATGTTGAATGTCTCTCAGCTCTATATAAAGCAGGATGGGGGGGGGAAGGGGGTGAGAAATGGACAAGGACAGGGTATAGAGGACGATGATGAAACACGGGCCGACGGGGGCAATGGCCTCGACCGGGAGGAAAGAGGCAGCGTGGCGCCTGCTGAGGTGAATCTGTCCGCCGCGCTGGTGCCTGGCTTTGTTTGGCCAGGAGATTACTGATTGCCTCAGCGGCTGCTCAGTAACACGCATGCTCAGGGAAAAACACAGACCGACAAACTCTCTCTCTCTCTTTTTGGGGGGTTTTCCACTCGTTTCTTGTTTGCGTTTCCTTCCTTTTTTTTCACGCGCTCACGCTTGTCCACCTTCTGATTCATCCCGGGTCGCGTCGCGCTCCAGCTTCCTCTCCGTCCTGCACACAGAAACAAAAACATGTGGCGCTATGAGGTGTAGCTGTTGTGCAAGCGCCCGATAGGCCTGCAGGGTTATCAGAGGTCGAGCCGGACGGACGCAGGCGACCTGAGACGTGTTGTTTCACTAATTGAGTCAACACACGATGCAGGCCGTTTGTCAAAGGTGTAACGAGAAGTAGAACCCCCCCCCCCCCCTCCCCCCCTCGATTCTTTCACCGTTTATCAGTTTGCACCTTTATTTGGCCTTTTTCTAATTTCATCTCCACCACTATTGATTTTTTCTGAATTCACCCACAGCCCCGATGTTGTTGTGGAATAGTTTTCTCGCGCGCTGACGGGTAAATTAATCTTCAGGTGTTTATCACCGCCGCAGCGATAAGGGTGGGGGGGGGAGAAAAATATATTCATAGAGATTTGGAGCTGTGTGTTTTTTTTTGCTCTGCAGTTATTTACAATCTGGGCCATTATCATTGTGTCACTGTCGTTAAATACACACTGATGTAATTTTCGCACATTTTCAAATATTTATGAGTCACAGTATCAACAGCTGTGTGCTCGGAAATTAGCGATTACGCTTTAATGGAACTGAAGCAGCTGCTCTTTGGTTTTCTGGGGGGTTTCTGGGTTCTTCATTATGTCAAGATGATGAATGAAGTCGACAGTATCCAAACTATGAATTATGTGTTTTATCTATTAACACAAAAAAGAGCTTGTGTTATATACATGCAGTCAATGATACACATGAACACGTGAACCAACGTTGTTCGGACGGAACAAACCTCATCTGATGGCTTTAAATCCATCTTTATCTAATTCATATAGATATACCTTGACTCTCCAATGAATGTTTTTAATCCTGCCTATGATTCCCCTGCTCTCAAAGGGATTTCATTTGGTTTCACTGCAGGTTCCATGTGTATTATGCAAAAACCCAATGTGTTGAAAACAAGGGGCTAATTGTTCCATTGGAGAGGTTGTAATTACATCCTTTAGACTGAGCAATGGATGTTCCAGAGTGTCTCCTCCTCCTCCGCAGTGAAGGATTTCCAGCGTGGTGCAGCTCGGTCGTGCCTGCAGCACATTGACCCGTGCAGTCCCGGCCTTTTCAGTGGGAATTTCCAGCCTTTGCTTCCCGTTTGCTCTGGGAAGAGGGAAAAGTCACATCTACAAGTATTTAATAAGCACTAGGATAGAGGATTGTGATGTATAAAAATCATGGTCTCCAGCAGCAGCAGCAGCGGGTTGCTCATGAGTGGAATTGTGTGCTCTGTCTGAGGAAAGTAATTTAATATTAAAGTTCAGAGCTGATTTGATATTGCAGAACGCTCCAAAATAGATGAGGGCATTTCAGAAGTAGAGTTGCAGAAGCACGAGGAGGAGGAGGAGGAGGAGGAATGAGGAGGTCAGAACTTCCCCAGCAGAGTTAGGTAACCGCTGCCCGGAATGGGACGGGCCTGCAGCAGCGATGAGGCAACACCGAGACAAAGTGCACATAAATACAAGTGAACTCCGCCAACCTGACCATCAGGCTGTGCACACGCTGACTGGGGGGGTCAACACAACTTCTGAAGAGACCCGCGTTCCTAGAGAACCACGAATCCATCGCCGGGAGCCGAAAGAACACAGGACGCTGTGGTGCTCGTCGGTGGCCGGACACCCATGAGACAGAAGACCTACAAGCCTCTAAGCTTCAGAAGGATTTCCTAACTCATCGTCTAAACCTCCCTCGAAATGAAGGCATTCAGCATTGCAGTTGCAGTGACACTCGTGCTCGCCTTTGTTTGCATGCAGGACAGCTCTGCCGTCCCGTTCCAAGGGGTAAGAACTCGACTTCCACTCGCCTCATTGGCTTATTAGCCGTAAATGTTTTGACAGGATGCTGAGACGCGGCGGCTCCTAAATGTGGCCGTGATTCATTAACAGGTGCAGGAGCTGGAGGAGGCCGGGGGCAGTGACACTCCAGTTGCGGAACATCAAGTGATGTCAATGGAATCGTGGATGGTACGTTCAATCGAGTGGATGAATTAAGCCAATTAGCATGAGCGGGTTGACATTTAAGTGGCTGGTGTTGGAGCCATAAGGAATGAACGCTCATGTGTCTTCTCTTCCACAGGAGAATCCCATCAGGCAGAAGCGCCACATCAGCCACATCTCCCTGTGCCGCTGGTGCTGCAACTGCTGCAAGGGCAACAAGGGCTGTGGCTTCTGCTGCGAGTTCTGACGATTCCCGCAGCACAACCCCACAATGTGTTAATTTATTACACTTTTTGTCGAGAAATGTCCTTTTTCTTGACCTCTTTTGTAATTTTGTATAATCTTTTAAATAAAACGGGGTCCGATTCATGGAAATAGCCCTTTGAATAGATAAAGAGCTGCTCTGTGTATTTATTGTGCATGTCACCCCGACACTCTTTTTTTGTAAACTGAATGAGGCGTCGGTCCAGATTTGGCTGTGTTTGTTTATCTAAATTAAATCTCTTAATAAAGGATGGAAATAATGAGCGTCTGGAGCAAATACATGTTTTTGTTGTGATGAAGAAGGAAAATGATTTGAGTCGGCGACAGGTTTATCACGAACGCCCGGAGGACATGAGCTGAATATTGTGCGTCTCATTAATCACAAGATATTAAAGGTCCGGTGTGTAAGATCTAGGTGAAACAATCTCATGGCACAAAATAATCCTCCTGGTGTTCTCACTAGTGTGTTACCTGAGAATGGGCCCTTTAAGTTTAAATACTTTATATATTTACATCGGGTCCTCTCTACGGAGGCTGCCATGTTTTTTTACAGTAGCCCAAACTGGACAAACTAAAAACCTTTTGAGTTTTTATGTCAACTGAAGCTACCACAGGTTCTCTCTCCTGATTGGAAGAGGAGGGTGAGGTGAGCTTTACCACTAGATGTCACTAAATCCTACACCCTGAACCTTTAAGCGATAAAAGGAAAATCTAACCACTTTGGTTTTCATTTTGCTGTTGACACTGTACAAACACACACACTATTTTTACCTCCGCCTAGTGGCCAAAGTCATATTCTTTCTAAACTGAATCACAATGAGGTGAGAGGTAGATAAAACCTTTTACTTTCTCCGTATTTCACGTTGTTGGCTTGTTGGCACATCAGCGTTTTGTCGTAAATACATTCTACTTAAAACATTTATTTTTCTAGTAAAAACCCTTCAGTGCATAGAAAGTAACACATTTCCTGTTTCCTAGAAATTCATCTGGTAGACGGGAGCGGTGTCAGCAGAAGTTATTTCCCAGTCTGGGCAGCTTCCAGGCTGGTGGGTGCCAGAAAATGATGATGTAACTTATAAGAAGTGAATGTGGGGGAAGAGCTCAGTGTGAAGTCCTGTCTGGTGTTTGGTGTTTTACCGTGTGAGCTGTGTCGAGTGCTGAGGGCTTCAGATCACCGACATTACGCCAACGCTGTGGCAGTATGCCCCCTGCCTGTTCAGCCTGTTATTGCAACTGAGAGAAAAATGAGTCACAAAATGTCTCAAAGATGTCTCCTTCATTATTCCACCTCAGTAAGGATGCCATTGAGCCCTGGCACAACGCATTGCATTACAAGCCAGGCCAAAGAAATGAATTGACGTCTCAAAATAAACCCAAAAGAAAAATATGTGTGTGTGTGTGTGTGTGTGTGTGTGTGTGTGTGTGTGTGTGTGTCTGTGTGCGTGTCTGTGTGTGTGTGTCTGAAGAATGAAGAATATTTTCAAATTTGCTACTTTCTCCCTCCTTCTTCTTTTTGTTTGTAACACTGCAGTGGACTGAATAGTCTTTAACGCTCCATCATCTTGAGTTTTAAACCCACATTTATAAACTCTAAATATCCTCTTGAACTTATTCCATCATTTAAAATCTATGGTTATATATAAAAAGGTGAGACATTAAAGAAAATAGAAACTATTATATTCTCATTGTCATTCCTACAACAAATTATGTTTTATACACAGTATAAACATTCAAAATAGTTAAATTTAAAGCAGCTACGGTCGGGACCTTACCAGGTTAATGTTGAATTCACAAACTGTTTCTGTTGATCCCTAACTGGTCAAATAATGAAAAAACCTTTTTAATAACCTTTATATCTGGTCACATTTCGTCAGGGGGGTTATGCTTTTAAATTAAATTAGTTTACTACATATTCTTCCTCTTGCAATATTATCATTATTATTGTTATTATACCAGAGCAGTTTCAAAGCCATAGTTGTGGAAGTGCATCAAAGACCCTGCCAGAATAAACAGGCTCATAATTTGTGATAAGCTGTGTCCAGGAAGGAAACTCCTATTCATTTCATTTCAAGCCACAAAGCATCTGTTTAATGTTTTCCACAGCACATGCGAGCACACACACACACACATACACACACTCACACACACACAAACACACATACAATTAAATCCAATCAATCTGTTTTGACAGTTAATCATTTTCTTAGTAATCAAATTCTGGCGATGGCTGATCATTTTATAACCTGCCATTATTTTCTGTGTATTGTCATGTCATCACAAACACAACACTCACTCAAGAGTAATAACACAACTGACATCCATCAATATTCACTGTAATTTAACAGCAGCTGTGTGTACGTGTCTGTCAATCCATATGTCCACATGTCAAACTCTGTGAACTACGTCTCGGTGATTAAATAAAAAATGTAAAATAACATGGACGTGTATCTGAGCTTCTACCAATAATTCTACTGAGGTGCAGCACGTCCAGATTGACCGAACTCTATCTCATGTATGTAACCTGGTCGGTTTCGGCTGCCGCCATTAAGCCAATGAAGCATAAAGTATTATGGGATAGGTTGGGCTGGATTCTCCCGGTGGAGTGCTTCGGGTGGAAGGACACATTTGTTGGCCGTATTTTGAGAAGCCTTCGTCTAGTTGTGCAAAATCGTCCTTCAAATGCAGCCTTTGTCATATCAGGAAGAGCAGCAGGTGGATTTAATAACATAATTGAGGGCTACATTCTAATAAGTGCATGTCACAGCAGGAAAAGCACAGATGCAAACAGCACTTAGCAGAGCACATGGCCTCCGCCGTGGCCCCTTAAATCCAATCAAGTTGCTCGAACTCGTATATATTAGTCCCCTGAAGATGCCCGAGTAAAAAAAGAAAAAGACCCATGAATGGACGGGAAATTGATGAAAAATGGTTAAAAAAAACAACCTTGGTATGTAAAAAAAAAAGTGAAAGAAGAATTCCTGTGTTCTTCCATTTGTGCAGTAAATGTTGTGGTGATCGGTCCTGCAGATTCTTTAAATAATCCTGCTGAACAAGGGCAGAGGAAATTGGTGCAGGTAACTCAATTCTGGGACCATTATCATTTCATCAGTTATTGCTGCATTGTTGATTGACGACCCTCTGCTGAGTTTAATTGATTAGGGCAACGAATTTAAAGAGTAACTTCAAATAATGAAACCGGACGTCAAACGAATTAACTAAAATAATGTGATTTTCAAAAAGTGACGATAATCCTCCAGAAAGCTTGTTTGTTTGTCCGATCAGCGGACGAATGGCAAAGCTACAGAATACGCAGGAAACATATTCTATCTGTATTTCTATATCACACACAGTTACATAATTAATCTTCATCATGGTACGGTTGGTTTGTAGGAAAATGATCTTCAAGTAATTTATTTAAAGTTCCGCTGAAGGTGAAACCACCCGTCAGTGGGAATTCAGCTTGATCTAAAAAGACCATCGTCCACTTCACGCTGCGTTTTCCTGAAATCCATTTTCCCAGTTGTGAATTCAGGCGTATTTTACTCCTGTGATATTGCCAGCAGTCACAAGAAGGTGACTATTTGTCATAATTACGGCTCGCCGCGGCGCAGCCTTTGGGTGAAGTGAGCGAGCGTGCTCGAGGAATGCTGCGATGACCTGAGGGCTCTCGAGCCCAGGTGTGATTTAAAAAGACAGGGCTGGGAATAGACATGGACGTCCTCTCACTCTCCTCCCGTCCTCCATTGATCTCAGGCTTGCTCAGAGGCCTCGGAGAAAACATGTTAATCGACTCCTCGGCTGCTGAGAAACGACCCCCCCCCATTCCCGAGCTTTTTGGAGAACATTTAGAAGCGAGACGCCGCTATTGACCAGCGGCCATTGCTGAGTTTCCACCACCTTTAGTAAAAGAGAGCCTCTTCCTCCCGCTGCCCGAATCACTTATCCTCACGGCCTGTGCAATGCATCGCACAAAAACCATTTGCATTTAGATCACCCCCCCCTTCTTTGTTGCATTGCACATTGTGTGTCGCTATCCCAGTCGATACTGCGCTGGGCTCCTAAGAAGAATGGATGGAGGTGGTAATGAAGGTGAACCACCAACACAAACACGCCGCCCGGCCGTTCCTCTGCCCGGCGCCGTGCAGCACCTGGAGTCGTTAGTTTTAATTAGCGGAGGGGAGTGATGGGAGCTCCCCCCCACCCACCCACTCCCCCCCCCCCCCTGGAGGGGAGCAGCTGAATACTCAGGCGTCCTCACACTGCTGCATACCTCTGTTCTTTTCATTGGTATTTATTGTAATTGATCCAACAGATCCAAAACCACAATAATTGTCTCCTCCTGCAACTGAGTGTTTGTTTGGAGGGAAAAAGAATATATCGTCCACATCAACATATTGATTAGCTCTTGTTGGATTGGTTAATTAAAGTCATTTTTCCCTCTCTTCTGGTTCCAAACAGCTGTGCAACGCGAGCGGGTTCCTCTCGTACGAAGAGCAGCTCGGAGCCTCAGTGGAAAATCGGTGTTGGCTGTGAGAGAGAGGAGAAGTCTGCTGATGGAGAACGGCACATGGTTTATCGACTGGGCAGCTCTCCACCGACTTTTCACGGAATTAACCTCCTGACAGTTGCAGAAAGTTGAGCAGCAGCTTCTCGCATCCTTAAACATCTCACATCCCTTCTCCACCGCTGCACAGATCAGACCTGGAGTCACCTGCGCCGCCCTGCCACTCCACCCACGCACCGCAGGCGCCTTGTTAGCCGAAGCCGAGGAGAGAGCGAGAGGGCGGAGGCAGGAGATTAGCTCGGAGGCGCTGATAACGTCCTGTGATATTTCAGAAAATCTCCTGTTTGTCTAATATTACACTTCCTATTGCTCGTCCAATCTTCCCAATCTTCATCTGTTTCATTCTTATTCAAAGCTGCGTTTGGAGGATTTGGTTCCTGATAGAAATGCTCAGCTCCAGCCCCCCCCCCACCCCCCCCCCCCCCCCCCCCCTTCTCTCACTCTTTTCCGGTGAAGCGTATTCCATCATTTACATTACCTATCAAATCTTCCAGTCCCTTGCTGTCAAATACTCCTCACTGCCTTTCCCAGCCTACCGGAATAGCGTAAGCCTATACCTCATCCTCAAAATGCATGCATACCAAGCGGTGGTGTTGGTGTGTGTGTGTGTGGGGGGGGGGGGGGGGGGGGGGGGGGGACGTCTGCAGAGGTTTGATGGAATTAGTTCTGAAAAAACAAGTCCCAGTGTTTTGAAAACCGTCAACACTCTGGCAATCCCATTGGTATGTAAAGTCCTATCTTGGTTCAGACATGTGGGACTTTTTTTTTTTCGTCCTTTTTTTTTCCGAAGTTTTCTCGAGCCGCAGTCCAACTGTGGGAATGTACACGTGCAGTGCAGGACTGTTGTGCCCCCCCCTCTCCCAGCCTGCACACGGATGTGAGGCAACATGTGTGGGTAAAGTAAAACATCTGAGGTGAAGCAGAGCCACTGGGGCGGAATCTGACACAGGCTTCCCTCTGCAAAACCATATTCCTTCTACCCCTATAGGCAATATCCTCAGATTGTGACCATACACACTGTATATATACACACATCGGGGTACGCATACTGCACAGCCTCACATCTCCCAGCAGCCTCCTGCATCCCAGCGCCTCCCTAAACCGTGCAAATGTGTGCACCCTCGAATGCACATGGCCATGTGTTAAAATCAGAATCATGTCCGTGTTACTCAGACTTATATTACCCTTGGGAGGGCGATGTGTTTGAGTGCTGCGCCGTGCCCCTTGGTCCGTGCTGATTATATCAAACAATATGCAGCATGGCGGGAATGCATAAGGAGAGTGGGTGCATCCCCCCCCCCCCCACCCCCCCACCCCGAGGCTGAACTGTGAAAGAAGCTGCTTTATCTCAGGGCTCAGATTAATACGCCAGACTTCGGAGGAGC